>NC_083467.1:29806501-29834001 GCF_030014155.1 Tachysurus vachellii | reverse complement strand
TGCAACTGTGAAAAAATCCACCTTTGTGACTGACACACTTCCTGGTGCCTGTTGGTGGCGCTATGTCCGAGATTCACAAGAGGCACATAGATGCGATCGGAATCCTTGGCCGAACATACACACCGCGTGTCTTCCCAATAAGACATTTTTTGCTTTAGATATTAGACACTTCCTGTTTCTCTGAATTCGCCATAACTTTGTCACCTCGCCATGGCAGCACCGTTCGAGATATCAAAAATCCCTTCGCAATTTAGCAAGTGCAATGTCTCGGCATAATGTTCACAACGTTTGATGTCAATCGCATGAATTCCCTAGGAGGAGTATTTAAAAGTTCACCGTATGCACTTATAAAACAATCCAAAATGGCCGACTTCCTGTTGGGCGGAGCTCATAGTTTAGAGCGCGAAAGTTGTTCGGGTCGATGAGATCTATATGCGTACCAACTCTCGTGCATGTGCGTACATAATTGCCCGATCTGTGCACCAATGTTTGTTTTTGCATTACAGGGGGCGCTACAGAGCCCCCCTGCCACGCCCGTATTCCAACCTTTGTCCAATCCTAGTGTCGCGCGACTCGGACATGTGTTCAGGCCCTAATAATTAAAGCTGCAAGCAGCATTTCCCGGGTTCAAGCGTTTAAGGCCTTTAGGGAGTTTAAGGCCTTAAAGGATTTTTACATACACAAAGTGACCCGCAAGTTACAGAGGGTGCCACAATATATGTCATGTCATGCTACAGAGGGTGCCACAATATATGTCATGTGAAGTACTCACCTGTCCAGTTTTCCCTAAAATAAACAAAGTCATATCCATAAAGCGAAGAAACACAAGCACCCAGATGCAGAACAAGTGACCCGCAAGTCATTTCCTGAAGAAAATGTGAATGTGCTTGCACGTGGCAAATTCCCCTCATCGTGCTGAGTGTTTTGATATGTAATATGTCCATGTTGTGCTAACTTTTGGATTTCGCTAATTCTGGGGGCGGGGCTACACGTGACGTCATCAGAATACCCGCGAGAATCAGAATCTTTCTCAGAATCAGAATCTTTGCACAAAATTGGGTTTTTGGACTGTTGGTGGCGCTAGACGGCTTTTTTTTAAAAATGGCTGTTTTTAGTGATTTTTCCGTTATAGAACCACCAAGTGGCCAATCGGCGCGGTTTTTGAACTGTGACCTCAGTTTGACCTCTTTCACATGTGTCCCAAGTTTGGTGTTGATAGCTCATTTAGTTCTTGAGTTATTGACATTTTAGTAAAACTGGCTCCTCACAGTCCAAACTTTTTGGGGCCCCTTAAGGACCCTGAATCAAAATTTCTACTTTTTTTCGAAGATTATTGACAATGAGACTCCAGAGAATATTACTGCACTGGATTGGTCTCGATCAGGCGAAAAACCTAGGACTAGTTAGCAAAAGTAGGTTTCGGACAAAATGCACTATAGCGAAAAACTTTTCAAGGGGGGAATGAAATTGGAGATATACGTTTTTTAAGTCATGAGCCAAGGATTCCAAGGATATAAAGCACTTGAGATTTGGACATATGGTTTAGGAGTTATGGGCACAAACGCGTTGAGGGGCGCTGAAGCGCCCCAAATTGTCCGATTCCGCTGAGATTTTGGTCCTGAGTAACTGTGACCAGTACTACCATCTGACCAAGTTTGAGCTCTCTAGGCCTTACGGTTTGGGCTGCACGACCGTTTCTAGGGTGGAATAATAATAATAATAATAATAATAATAATAATAATAATAATAATAATAATAATAATAATAATAAAAATCTGAGCAAATACAATAGGGTTATACACACACTAATAATAAAAACTTTATTTACTTCATTCAACACTGCATGTTGTGTTTACTCGTGTTATCTTTAACTAATATTTAAATTTGTTTGATGATCTGAAACATTAAAGTGTGACAAACATGCAAAAAAATACAAAATCAGGAAGGGGGCCAAGACTTTTTCACACCACTGTAAATAGCCACACAGAACAGTTTCACTTTTCTTTATCAATATCAAACCCAACACTCACTGATTATCAATAGATACTGATGTCTGAACGGATAAATTTCATTAAAAAAATATGAAGATTAAAATAGATTTTTAATAGGTTTGCTAACTGTGACTTTAACTTATAGATATGATGTCATAGCTAATCATGTCAGAGTCTCTGTCTGTACTTTATACATAATGTAGTGTCTTTAACCATCACATGATTACAAGCTCTTACCTAATATTCTCCACCCCCCCTCTGTCTCTCTCTCTCTCTCTCTCTCTCTCTCTCTCTCTCTGTGTCTCTCTCTCTGTGTCTCTCTCTCTCTCTGTCTCTCTCTCTCTCTCTCTCTCTCTCTCTCTCTGTGTCTCTGTCTCTCTCTCTCTCTCTCTCTCTCTCTCTGTCTCTCTCTCTCTCTGTGTGTCTCTCTCTCTGTCTCTCTCTCTCTCTGTCTCTCTCTCTCTGTGCCTCTGTCTCTCTCTCTCTCTGTGTCTCTGTCTCTCTCTCTCTGCGTGTGTGTCTCTCTCTCTCTCTCTCTCTCTCTCTCTCTCTGTCTCTCTCTCTGTCTCTCTCTCTGTGTCTCTGTCTCTCTCTCTCTCTCTCTCTGTCTCTCTCTCTGTGTCTCTCTCTCTCTCTCTCTCTCTCTCTGTCTCTCTCTCTCTCTCTGTGTGTGTCTCTCTCTCTGTCTCTCTCTCTCTCTGTCTCTCTCTCTCTCTCTGTGTCTCTGTCTCTCTCTCTCTCTCTCTCTCTCTCTGTGTCTCTGTCTCTCTCTCTCTGCGTGTGTCTCTCTCTCTCTCTCTCTCTCTCTCTCTCTCTCTCTCTCTCTCTCTGTCTCTCTCTCTCTCTCTGTGTCTCTGTCTCTCTCTCTCTCTCTCTGTGTCTCTGTCTCTGTGTCTCTGTCTCTCTCTCTCTCTCTCTGCGTGTGTCTCTCTCTCTCTCTCTCTCTCTCTCTCTCTCTCTCTCTCTCTCTCTCTCTCTCTCTGTGTCTCTGTCTCTCTCTCTCTTTCTCTCTCTCTCTGTGGACTTTTATTTCTTTTAAGACCTTTCAGTCAGACCTTCACAGAGCCATGAACAGGAAGTTTTTAGACTCACAGACAGAGTGAAGTAAAGCCACTTACTTTCCAAAGAAATCAGCAATGTTCTCTTGACAATGTTGGAGATATCCTCCTCCATACAGTGTGGAGTTGGACACCAGCAGCAGTCGTCTGGTCATGATCAGAGTGCTGAGTCTGCAGAAGCTCAGTTTACATGAGCAGATGAAAGAGGAACCTCAGCTCTGTGTTGATCTTTACTCTGACTGTAGAGCAGGGAGCGAAGATAAGATTACAGACTGAACACTAGTGTTTATAACAACCAGAGGGTCAAAGGTCAGATGAATAATGAGTAGAATCTGTACAGCTTTATTAGTGTAAACAGGCTTTAAAGGGGATGTAGAGAAAGTAGTATAAACAACAAGAAGTGTCTTGTGTAGTCTGTTTTGTCTTGTCTTGTATAGTAGTGTTATTTACGTCTGTGTTTGAGAGTCACAAACTGCTGGAACCAAATTTCTTGTGTGTCTGATTCTGATTCTGTTGACATATACGAGTAATAAAGTTGAACAGAAGAAAAAAAAAATAATGAAAAAATTAACGTAAAAATAAATATATACCTGTGTGTGTTTATGTGTATAAGTGTATGTGTATTTATGTGTGTGTGTTTATGTGTATAAGTGTATGTGTATTTATGTGTGTGTATGTGTGTATTTATGTGTGTGTGTGTGTGTATGTGTCTGTGTATGTGAATGTGTATGTGTATGTGTGTGTATGTGTGTGTATAAGTGTATGGGGATGTAGTAGCTTAGTAGTTAAGATGTTGGTCTACCAATCAGAAGGTTGTGAGTTTGATTCCTAGGTCCACCTGCTGGGCCCCTGAGCAAGGCCCTTAACCCTCAATTGCTCAGTTGTATAAAAAAAGAGAGATGTAAGTCGCTCCCTATAAGGGTGTCTGCTAAATGTGTGTGTGTGTTTAATAATTATTTACAAATAAAAGTTAAAAACAAATGACATAAATAATTACACAAATTTTATATTATTTTTTTATATATATATATTTTTTATATTAAATCAAATATAACGTCTAATAAAAGTCCGTGTTATTGTGACGTCAGTACACGCGCATGCGTGGTGTTGTACACATAAGGACCCTGGTGTAAACCAAATCTGTCCCATTTTATGAATGAGTTCAGAAAACGTCATATTCTAAATAATTGTCCCGTTTCTTGTCTGCTAACCTGTGTGACTGATACGTCTTATTCATGTGGCACTGAACAAAATGTGTCTGTTGTGTTTGATGTCATGTGATTAAAAAAACACATAAGGACCTGTTTTGTTGGCCATTAAATCCGCCTGAGTTTAAATCGTGTCGCATTAATAACTAATTTTCCGGTTATATACCGGTTATAATCTATAATGTACACATATATGTAGTAGAACGCTAGGATTAATAATTAATTAGTTTGTTTATTGGAGTGTTTACTTTCAGTCCGCCCCGTTTATAGCCACCTACAGTGACACCGGAAGCCCCGTGTGTGTGAGACACGTGTGTGTGTGAGACACGTGTGTGTGTGTGTTTCACGTGTGCAGCACTGACACAGAGGTGAACATGGACCCTGCTGTTGTGGAGACATTAATATTAAAGCTTCATGATGTTGACGCGGTGAAGTTCGGCACGTTTAAGCTGAAGACTGGACTGATTTCCCCGGTTTACTTTGACCTGCGTGTGATTGTGTCTCATCCTCACTTAATGACCCAGGTGACTTTATTACTGTCATTTATTCAGCTTTATATTCACACAGCAGCGTTTATAAATGACCGGGTTTCTGTTTTAAATGTACACTTTTAAGCTGTTTGTCGGAACAATTAAATAACTTTATATTTATTCTACTCTCTATTGATCACCTGATTACCTCTTTGATCCCCAAACCCCTGACCCCTCCTTCCCCACTGATCACCTGACACTCCCCATCACCCCACCACACACACACACACATACGTACACACACACTCAGATCGTTTGAAAGCGTTTAATCAGCAGATTCTCTGAGACAGGATGGATTCAGAGAAATTATGAGTTAATTAACTTTCTTTCTGATGTTATGATTCAAATCGTTTGCTGTCCAGGTTTCAGCACTGCTCCATCAGTGTGCCGAAGAAGCCGGAGCGAAGTTTGACTGTGTGTGTGGAGTACCATACACCGCTCTTCCTTTAGCTACCATCATCTGCTCCACCCACAACTACCCCATGCTTATCCGCCGCAAAGAGGCCAAGGACTACGGTAAGCACAGACCTTTCATAACGAGTGTGCACTTCACTTAGTCACTCACTCACTAACCCTCCAACTGGGCAAATGACTCCCTTGCTGATTCGCTCCCTGACCGCTCCTGTGTTTCAGGAACGAAGCGTCTGATCGAGGGCACTGTGCGTGCAGGTGACGTCTGCCTGGTCGTGGAGGATGTGGTGACGAGTGGCAGCAGCGTTATGGATACGGTGCAGGAGCTCCAGGCTCAGGGGTTAAAGGTCACAGACACAGTGGTGCTGTTGGACCGTGAGCAGGGCGGAACAGAGCGACTGTCCAGTGAGGGGATCTCTCTCCACGCCGTCATCTCCGTATCTCACCTTCTGGACGTTCTCTTCCGATCAGGACGAATCGACCAGCAGGTCTTCAGCAGTGTGGAGAAGTTCATCCAGGAGAACCAGACGTTCATGCCGGCAGGAGAGAAGAAGGAGAAAGGTAGAGAAAAGGAGAAGGATAGCGAAGTGATGAGTTACAGTGCTCGGGCCGCTCTCTCCACCACACACCCTGTCGCCAAACGTCTGTTCACTCTGATGGAGGAGAAACGCACCAACCTGTGTGTCTCAGCGGACGTCACACACACGCAGGAGCTGCTGGAGCTGGCGGAGACGCTCGGGCCGCTCATTTGTGTGATGAAGACACACGTAGATATTCTGCAGGACTTCAGCATTGAAGCTATCAAAAAGCTGAAGGAGCTGAGCACAAAACACAACTTCCTCATCTTCGAGGACAGGAAATTCGCTGACATCGGAAACACAGTCAAACATCAGTATGAAGGTGTGTGTGTGTGAGGTTGGTGGGGTGTGTGTGTGTGTGTGAGGTTGATGGTCCGTGTGGTGTGCAAGGGGTGCATGCTTTCACGCATGTGTGAAAAGAAAGAGGGGGAAAAACGTAAAGAGGGATATAGAAACAGAAAATGAATGAAGGAGTGTGAGAGTCAATGTGGAAGGACTGGAGCTCTCTGTCTAATGTGTGTGTGTGTGTGTTTCAGGTGGAGTGTATCGTATCTCCTCGTGGTCACACATCATTAACGCTCACTCTGTGTCCGGCCCGGGCGTGATCACAGGGCTGAAGGCTGTGGGGCAGAGTCTCGGTCACGGCTGTTTACTCATCGCTCAGATGAGCTCACAGGGAGCGATGACAACTGAACAGTACACACAAGCTACGGTGTGTAACACTATACACACGCTACGGTGTGTAACACTATACACACGCTACGGTGTGTAACACTATACACACGCTACGGTGTGTAACACTATACACACGCTACGGTGTGTAACACTATACACACGCTACGGTGTGTAACACTATACACACGCTACGGTGTGTAACACTATACACACGCTACGGTGTGTAACACTATACACACGCTACGGTGTGTAACTCTGTATACACACACGCACACTATGGTGTGTAACTCTGTATACACACACGCACACTATGGTGTGTAACTCTGTATACACACACGCACACTATGGTGTGTAACTCTGTATACACACACGCACACTATGGTGTGTAACTCTGTATACACACACGCACACTATGGTGTGTAACTCTGTATACACACACGCACACTATGGTGTGTAACTCTGTATACACACACGCACACTATGGTGTGTAACTCTGTATACACACACGCACACTATGGTGTGTAACTCTGTATACACACACGTTTGTATTTCAGAGCATTCTTGTTTGAAAGGTTTTTGTGTGTGTGTGTGTGTACAGGTAAAAATGGCGGATGATCACCCAGACTTTGTGTTTGGGTTCATCAGTGGGTCAAAAGTCAGCGATAAACTTGAGCATGTTCACATGACCCCAGGGGTACAGCTACAGAGTGGAGGTAAACACACACACACACACACACACGCACACTGAGGTCACTAGTTTGATGTCATTTCAGCTCAGACCACAAGGTGGTGCTGTATGTATTTCTATGATTGTTCAGCATTAAAGTGTCCTGGTGCTCCAGCTGCAGGATCCCACACTCTCATTGTCATGGCTTGGGTTCGAGAACTAACTGCGTCACCGAGGGATTAACTGTGTGTCGCTCCAAAGCCTGGACAAAATAGGAGTAAAAGCTGAACCACATCTAATGTGTGGACCAAATGATCTGTTGTGGTGACCAGAAACATCGAGCTGCTGGAAGTTCATTCAGTGTTAAAAAGCTGTTATTGCCAGAAATAAAGCAAATAAAATTAAAAAGAAATAAATATAAACTATAGAAGTCAGACCATTGCTTTAGATTTGTGTTTATTTATTGTTTACTATTGAATTTTCGGTGTTTACTGCGATTAAAACATTGTTTTATCTTTGTTTTTAATTTGAATGAAAATTCGATTTAATTTCTCTAACAATTTTGGTATTAAATTATTTTCATTAATATTCTGATCAATAAATAACACAATTTAAAGTGTAAAATTTTTTATTATATTAAATACATTAAGTGTTTAGATAGTTAGTCATGTGTGGTTTCTGAAGTTAACTGATTTGTGTTGTTTCCTCCTTCAGGACTTTATACACACTTTAAGCATCTGTACTGTAATTAATCTGCTGTTTAATCCGTGCTACTTTGCCTCGTGCTGTTTCCTAGGTGACGACCTCGGGCAGCTGTACACCACCCCCGATCATGTGATTGGCTTTAAAGGCTCTGATGTCATCATCGTTGGACGAGGAATTCTGTTGGCGTCTAACAGGCGGAAGGAAGCGGAGAAGTACAGGAAGGCAGGATGGGAGGCGTATCTCAGCAGACTCTCTTTATCCTGATGACCAGATCAGATCCAGCCTTTAATCTTCAGTCAAATTCTGATCACATTCCTGGTTAATTCTGATCTTCATCTTGTGCTGGATTTCACTGTTCTTAACGTATCCCAGTTCACTTCCCCTAATCCCTCATTAGTGTGTCGCTGCATCACTCCAGTGAGCACGAGGATGAGTGTGTAGTGTTTAATTAGAAGACGCTAACACTCTGGTGCTAATGTGCTAATGCTTGATGACTGGTTTCATAGCTAACAGACAGACAGACAGAGCGAGACACAGACAGACAGACAGAGCGAGACACAGACAGACAGACAGAGCGAGACACAGACAGACAGACAGAGCGAGACACAGACAGACAGACAGAGCGAGACACAGACAGACAGACAGAGCGAGACACAGACAGACAGACAGAGCGAGACACAGACAGACAGACAGAGCGAGACACAGACAGACAGACAGAGCGAGACACAGACAGACAGACAGAGCGAGACACAGACAGACAGACAGAGCGAGACACAGACAGACAGACAGAGCGAGACACAGACAGACAGACAGAGCGAGACACAGACAGACAGACAGAGCGAGACAGACAGACAGAGCGAGACACAGACAGACGGAGACGGACAGACTTGATTATTGTATGGAACTCTCTGGTTTAATGTCACTAGCATGATTCCTCTTACGCTTATTAGTCATGATAACTAGCTAGTTTACCAAACTCCTGACCTGCAGAGCAGCTGTTAGTGTTTGTGTGTTGTTTATTGTTTTGTTTGTACCCATGCTGGCTGCTTGTGTACTGTTTGTCTAATTTGTCTACAGCTAACAGGATAAATCACTAAAACCCAACATGAACTAGCAGATTTGCTGCATTGTTGTTATAATTCCGGTCACTACTGATTTATTACTGCAGATTAGCTAGCATGCAGATGACCACTAGTTCTTCACCTCCAAGCTAACTAGCATGTTTGCTATGTAGCAGGTTACGATAAGCTGATTAGCTACATGGCTAGCTTATCAAATAGCTAATTTGCTATTTAGCTGACATGAAGAATTAGCTTATTTGCTACCTTGCAAACAGAAGTATAATTAGCTAGTTTATTAAACAGCTTGCTGACTAGACAGCAATCATTTTTTTATTTAGTTTACGTAACGGATCCTTTTTCCAGTTATCATTATTAGCTAACCGATTTGTCTATTAGTTAGCTTGCTAACTCGTGGGTTTGCTATCTGCCTACTGTGCTGACTAGCTAGCATGAGATAACTAGCCAATGTATTTAATATATTGTGTACTGACTAACTAGAGTTCAGTTTAGTTGGAATTACCTGTCTGTGTGCAGTCTGTGTGCTAAGTAGTTGGATTGTGTCCTTATGTGTTAATTTGCTGCTAGCTTGTTAGTAATTGGCTAGCTTGTCTGACTAGTATGCTAACCTGATGATGCTGTTTATATTAGCAGTGAATCCAGTCTTAAGGATCGAGTGACTCGACTGTCGGCTAACAAACTCACTCATTCTGAGGTACAGAAGTTTAGCAGCCAATCAGGTGATGAGGAATTGAACAAGGGAGCGTTAAAAACATTGGAATACAACCGTGGGGTTATATCTGGTTATAACATTTCTGCCTTAATGAAACCTTAATGAAATTTTTAAAATTTTTAAAAAAAATTTTATTGATAGTGTTAATTTGCTTTATTCAGTAAAAGAATTTACAATTTACTTCTGTAATTACAAAACGACTCAGGAAGAAAATTTTGTATTTGATCCATCGCACAAATCTGAAGTATGTTGTGTTAAAATGTTGTTAAATATTCCATGTAACTAGTGATGCTGTGAAGAATGGTGAGTGAAGTGTTTATTCATGTGAACACTCCATCATGGTGTTGAGTTGAAACTGAACCTCTGTATATCAATAAAAACGTTCAGTTCCGTCTCTGCTGTGTTTTCATTTTTTGGACACAGACGTGTTCCTGTAGACTGTGTGGAGTTCTCTTTCAGGATGGAGTTTGTTCTTCTTTTTTTCTTCCCCAAGTTGTCCATCATTCTGTGCTTAAAATATGTAGAATAAACTTTAATTATTCAGCTGTCTAAGATCTAGATGTGTAACTCCGCCCCAAATATTATAACTGACTGTTAAGTTGTTGTTTTTCCTGTGAGTGAGGAAACATCCTGCCTCGATCGTAGCTCTGATCTGTACCCTCGCTGTCTGCAGCGGGCAGAGATCTAGACCTGTACGTACGCTTACTCACCTGTATGTACGCTTACTTCACCTGTACGTATGCTTACTCACCTGTATGTACGCTTACTCACCTGTATGTACGCTTACTCACCTGTACGTACGCTTACTCACCTGTATGTACGCTTACTCATCTGTATGTACGCTTACTTCACCTGTACGTACGCTTACTCACCTGTATGTACGCTTATTCACCTGTATGTAAGCTTACTCACCTGTACGTATGCTTACTCACCTGTACGTACGCTTACCTGTACGTATGCTTACTCACCTGTACGTATGCTTACTCACCTGTACGTATGCTTACTCACCTGTACGTACGCTTACTCACCTGTACGTATGCTTACTCACCTGTACGTACGCTTACCTGTATGTATGCTTACTCACATGTACGTATGCTTACTCACCTGTACGTATGCTTACCTGTATGTATGCTTACTCACATGTACGTACGCTTATTCACCTGTACGTATGCTTACTCACCTGTACGTACGCTTATTCACCTGTGCGTACGCTTACTCACCTGTACGTACACTTACTCACCTGTACGTACGCTTACTCACCTGTACGTATGCTTACTCACCTGTACGTATGCTTACTCACCTGTACGTATGCTTACTCACCTGTATGTATGCTTACTCACCTGTATGTGTGTTTACTCACCTATACGTATGCTTACCTGTACCAGCACTTATTCACCTCTACGTAGGTTTTATTCACCTATATGTATGTACATTTTATTCACCTGTACGTATGCTTCATTCACTTCTACGTACGTTTTATTCACCTGTATGTACAATTTGACTAAATTACGGAACAAATTCTCTATTTTTAGGGCCGATTTTTTTCACCCTTATGTTCACTGAATAATTTACTTACATTTTCCACTTTAAATACTGCTCAGTTTTACACGTGATTAATACATTACATGTATAATATATTTGGTAAATATAAAAAACAGACCACATTAAGGTAAATTGTTGTAGGCAGATTTAGGTAGGTACACTTTATCCACTTTTAGTTACCTTTTCGCCTTTTAGGTATAGCTTTAGTTTCCACTTTAGCCGTGTCAAAGGTCAGTGTTTATAAACTTAACACTGGTCAGATGTTGGTGCATTTTATACTGAATTTGTCCACATTAAAGAATGTGTGTGTGTTTTGTTCAGGTGTGTGTGGTTCAGGTATGTTTGGTTCAGGTGTATGTGTGTGTGTGTATGTGTATGTTCAGGAGTTTGTGTGTGTGTGTGTTTCTTTCACCAGTCATTATTGAATGAATATCTGATCCTGGTGTCTATGATGAATATCTGCTTTTTTCACAATGTTTAAACTCGGTTATGCAGATTCACTCTGGCCCCGCCCCCTTTTTGTTCAGCATTATTATTGGACAAGACAAAGGCCAGGTGTGTCCTGAGCTTAATTCTCTATTTAAACACGATGCAAACGACATGAAGACACACTCACTCACTCACTTTTTGGTCATGTTCCTGTGGAGATCGAGGTATGTCCAACACACACACACACACACACACACACACACACACACACACACACACACACACACACACACCTCTATTATACACACGTCTGTCCTGCCTGTAGTGACTTGTTCTTCTCCTGTCACTATTTACTGTGTCCTCTGTCAACTAAAATCACCTTTTGTCTACTTTTGTGTAATTCGGTGTGCTTTTTGTCCACTTTTTATTACATTCTGCATGTCTGTCCTTTCTTTGTCCTGTTTTATTTACCTTTATTGAATTCTGCCCACTTTCATTCATTTATCATGTAATTTCTCTCTGAAGTTCATCATATTTGTGTATTTGTCTTCTGTGCTGTTTATCGTTCTTGTCCAGATGTGAGTATAATTAATGTCTAATAATGAAAATTTATAGACTTTATCCATTCTAAGGTTCTGTATTTTGTCCCTTTTTATCCATCTTTCTCTCCTTCGGTTCAACATTTGTACATTTTATCCACTGCACCTTGTTTTCTGCTTTAAACGTCTCTTTGTTCCTGTTCGGATCCTCACGTCACTCCATGGCTCTTCACTTCCTCCTCTTATGCCTTCATCACATTCTACATCATATTTGGTCCTTTTTAAGTACAATATGTTTATTACATGGACTATCATTTCTATCATTTGTACATTTTTCTGCTGATTTTTGCATCCTGTCAGTTTTCCTCCCTCATCACGCTCTTTATACAGACAGGAACAACATGGACATTTTGTCCCTTTTATTTATCACTTCTTCACTTTTCAGTATTAATTCTCTTTTTAAGTTCTCTTCATTCACTTTTAACACACTTTGTTCTTTTTTCACTTTTCTTTCTACACCTTTTGTAAATGTTGCCCCTTTATTTATTTATTTATTTATTGATTTATTTATATAATTTATTATTTATTATATATTATTTGTTCCCCTGATTTGTGACGTTTCTTCCACTTTCTAAAGCCACGCTGTTCATTTTATTTTATTGACTCTTTGTTTAATTTCTGTACCTTCAGTCAATAGTTCTGTATCCTTTGATACTATCCTTTATTTATCTTTTACTATCATTTATACATCTTTTAATATCCTTTATCCACATTGTACATTTTGTCCACACTTCTAAATACAGCCTTTGTGTGTTTTTGAGTATTATTTGTTCTAGTTTGTGTAGCTCACTGTGTCTGTGTATTCTGTCTCTAGGTGACGATTGAAGGAGAACCGTACTGCTTTCTCTCTCTCTCTCTCTCTCTCTCTCTCTCTCTCTCTCTCTCTCTCTCTCTCTCTCTGTATCTGCTTTACGCTGAGCCACACGCACAATACCTGCAGCTGGAGTTTTGTTCGTTCGGCTCGCGTTACGCAGGTACAGGTGTACTACAGACACACAGCTGGCTCGTCCTCACGCGCCGCACCACTTCCTTCCTCTTTAACTCCAACTGACTCACATCTCCTTTAAAACTCAGATAATCAAATGTCAGTAATTTAATAATATGAGATGAAAGCTGTTATCAGATATGCAAAACTTTTACAACACACATGCAAAACTTCCAACTGACTCACTGCCTTTACTGTATAACATACAAACCCCTGCACTCACTCTCTCTCTCTTTCTCTCTCTCTCTCTCTCTCTCTCTCTGTCTCTCTCTCTCTCTGTCTCTCTCTCTGTCTCTCTCTCTCTCTCACTCTCTCTCTCTTTCTCTCTCTCTCTGTCTCTCTGTCTGTCTGTCTCTCTCTCTCTCTCTCTCTCTCTCTCTCTCTGTCTCTCTGTCTGTCTGTCTCTCTCTCTCTCTCTCTCTCTCTCTCTCTCTCTCTCTCTGTCTCTCTCTCTCTCTCTCTCTCTCTGTCTCTCTCTCTCTCTCTCTGTCTCTCTCTGTCTCTCTGGCTCTCTCTCTCTGTCTCTCTCTCTCTCTCTCTCTCTCTCTCTCTCTCTCTCTCTCTCTCTCTCTCATAAATCTGCAGTGTTTGTAGTAAACACTAATCTGTCACTATAACATCATAATGATGTAAAAGTTCAGGATTTTATTTGATTAAACAGTTATTTAATGTCACAGAGCTGGTTATAAACTCCACAGTGCAGTTCCGCCTAACGGTGTGTACATTATTCATTATTTAAATATTAAACCAGTTATAGAACGAATAAACAGACCAGTGGAAGTGAAGTGAGAGCTAGAACTTTTATTTTTTTATTTATTCTTTAATGGGTTTTTCTCTTGCTGTGTGACTGATTTACATTATCTTTATAATACTTAGCAGTTTGTTTGTGTTAGTTTTTTACTCATGTATGTAAATAGATATGTTTCAGCATCTAAACTTTTAATACATTTATTACTGAAGTGTTCTTCATATAACAAGCAGACTTTTTAATTACAAACATTAAATAAATTTATACTCCTCATAAATGTCTCCTGTATTTGTATTAGCTTTTTTGTTTTGAATGCTTTTTATTTCATTTTTGTTAACTTTCTCTTGTATTATTTAATGTAAATATGTTTCGTCCCAAATGACATTTATAAAGAAAACGTACAAAACATTTATGTATTTTCACGTGTGTGTGTGTGTGTGTGTGTGTGTGTGTGTGTGTGTGTGTGTGTGTGTGTATGTGTGTGTGTGTGTGTGTATCCTCATTTGACATTAGTGAGTGTGAAGCTTAAATAAGTATGTAATGCTTAATAACCTCAGCAGTTTAAAGGTTTAATAGGTTTATATTGGTGTAACACACACAGAGTGAGGACAGTTAGATCCGTGTGCGTGTGTGTAAGTGTGTGTGTGTCTGTGTGTGTGTGTGTGTGTACTGTTGGACCCTGTGGCTGTGTTTCTGTACATATTTACTTTAGTTCAGTGAGAGAGATGTTACATCATGAATCCTGCTCTTAGCCCCGCCCACCAACCACTTCTCATTTGCATAATGACGTCACCTGTTGGCTCAGAGAACATGAAGCTCAGGTTCATGTCTTTGTTTCTTTGGTTTTCTTTCCCTTTATTTGTTTAGAAGCAAGTAGTGTTCTCAATTTTATCATTTTTTCCCGATTTTTCTAAAAATAAAAAAAGTCAGTTAAAAAAACAAAATATTAAATGTTATTGATTTTCATTGTTGGTGTTATTTGCTGCTTTTACTTCCATGTGAAAATGATTGTTTTTTTTAATAATGAAGGCTTTTTCTAATTGTTTTTATGTTTTTGTTTTCTTTTTTTTCATTTCAATATTGCCCTATTTAATATTTTTAAAATGTATAATTCATTATTCTTTTAGATTTTTTTTGAAAAACTCCACATTTATATCAGTATTTAAAAGTTTAAATTAAATGAGCAATTTTTATTTAAAAAAGTAGACTATGAAATTTTTTTTATTATTAATTTTCATTAACTTTTTACTTATTATTATTAAAAATGTTTAGTATTCTCAACTCTTTGTATTAATGTCTATTATTAATAAACAGAGACAGAATAATATAAAGTCAATCAAATGAACCAACTTTGTTCTGTTTGTATGTTAATTATTTTTATTATATTATTAATAAACTTTCTAATTTCTACATGATGCTGTGTTTCTTTTTTCCCTCCAGGCTACCTTTGATTTTTGTTTGATTTTTAAACGTCAGTTAAAGACTCCTGCAAACGAGAGATTAGATAAAAACAAGAACACACACACACTTACACACAAACGCACACAAACGCACAAACACAGACACACACACACGGGTATATAAAGGTCACTGAGGGAGCAGATGTTAGCAGAAGACACCTGGATGTGTTACAGGATTAGTTTCTATGGTAACACATACAGCTTACTCTTTATTCATCACACATTAATGTCAGAGCTCACAAACACCACACACCTTTACTGTTACCTGGGGCCACTGCCTCCAGCTGACCTTCACCCAACAGCACCTGATCTCCACACATCATAATGTCACTTCCACCAGACCTCCATGTGACATCCACACACCTCTAGAAGACCTCCATACCTCAACCTGACCTCCACGCACCATCACATTCACATCTAACAAAGTAATAAAACATTTGAATACATAATAAAATGTTAAAGAAACATACGAGTGTATGTCATATGTGTGTGTATGTGCGTGTGTGTATGTGTGTGTGTATGTGTGTGTGTATTTGCGTGTGTGTATGTGCGTGTGTGTGTATGTGTGTGCGTGTATGTGCGTGTGTGTATGTGCGTGTGTGTGTGTATGTGCGTGTATGAGTGTGCGTGTGGGTGTGTGTATGTGCGCGTATGTGTGTGTATGTGCACGTGTGTGTATGTGTGTGTGTGTATATGTGTGTGTGTGATGAATATAACCCTATACTGAGTTGAATGGCCTTGTTATAGACTAATCATTCTTCCTGATATGCAAATTACCTCATTTGCATGTCAAATGAGTTTATCTGTTATGAAAGCTTTCACTACTGACTGAACCTGATGGATAAAATGCTGTTTTAAAATTTTATTTTATTTTATTCTAGATTTCTGTAGCTTCTTTATCTCCTTAGACTTAATTAGTAAACACACATTTTAGGCAATGAGTCAGATGTGATGGTGGTGAAGAAAAACTCATTAAACATTAAACATTAGTCTGAAGGTGTTTAATAGCTCAGCTGAAGTCATGTAAAACATTAGAGATTCTCCTTGTGGATTGTCAGATCCTAAATGTATCATGGAAGTGTGTACAATCATCACTTTTTAGTATGTAGTGCACTCACACATCACTGTTTAACTCTGAATCTAGAGAAAGTAATAAAAGTGTAAATATTGTGATAATTAGATGGCGTTATATTAAAGTTTTATGGCTTTGAGCTGCACTGTAAAAATGTGACGTGTTTATTTGATCTGTTCCTGTACTTCCTCATGCAGAACATGCAGAATCACATCGTTTTATGGCAAACTTCAGCTGTGTTTCATAATTGACCCAGCTTACAAACACACACACACACACACACACACACACACACACACACACACACACACACAGTGTAAGGATGGCACTGGAGGTGGCGGTTTGAATCGCAACCATGGTGAGATGGAAATGAGCGTTATTATTTTCCAGGGAAATGAGATCAGATCTGTCAGAGCAGGAAAGCAGCAGCTGTTCACCATTTTTCTCTCACTCTGTAACACACCTGCTCTTAAACAAACACACACACTCAGCAAACAAACCCGTTGAAACACTGTGTGTATATGGGGGGTGGGGGTGGGGGTGGGGGGGGGTGGGGGGGGGAAGAGAGATATAGTGAAACACAGTATCACTCACTGTGTTTCACTATATTTCACTATAGTCCTGCCTTTTATTTTGTTTATTAAAAAGTAATATAACTGAAGGACACGTTTACAGAATAGACAGACATCTGTGTAATAAACCCCTGTGAGTGATACTCACCTGTTATAATTATAAATATTACACTATTAACATTGTACTATTGTATTTGACCTGTACCACATATAGCAAACAATGAAACCACTGGAGCCCTTAAACAACTGCACTTACATCTCAGAGTATGGACTCCCCTACACCTTTGTTGTCGCATTTCTCAACTGTAACAGCAGAAGAGATTCTAAAACTCATCCGGTCTTGCAATCCTACCACCTGCCCATTGGATCCACTCCCTTCCACTTTGCTCCAGACCATCTCGCAAGACCTTCTGCCCTTCATTACCACTATCGCCAATAGAGCCATAGCATCTGGTCAGGTACCAACTACCTTCAAGAGAGCAAGGGTTATTCCCATCCTGAAGAAACCTGCTCTGGATCCATCAGACATCAGTAACTACAGATCGTATCACTTCTCTCGTTTCTTTCAAAAATTCTTGAATGCATTGTCTTTAATCAACTGTCTGTCTATCTCTCACAGAACAACCTCCAAGACCCCAACAGTCTGACTTTATAGCAGCTCATTCCACAGAGACAGCCCTTTTAGATGTCTCTGAGAAACTACATGCTGCTAGATCAGCCAATCTCTCATCCATCCTTATCCTCCTTGACCTTTCAGCAGCGTTTGATACGGTCAAACATAAGACCCTCTTAGCCACCCTCAGGAGTCTTGGGATTTGCGGATCAGCTTGGGAATGGTTCGCTTCCTACCTGGAAGGACGCTCATATCAGGTAACATGGAGGGGAGAGACATCTGCTCCACACAGACTCTCCACTGGTGTCCCACAAGGCTCAGTACTTGGTCCTCTTCTTTTCTCCCTGTATACTCACTCTCTTGGTGAAGTTATTTCCTCACATGGGTTCTCTTACCACTGCTATGCTGATGATACACAACTTATCTTCTCTTTCCCACCCTCAGATACCACAGCTTCTGACCGGATCTCAGCATGTCTGGCAGAAATTTCATCATGGATGACTGCTCATCAGTTAAAGCTTAATCCTAGCAAAACTGAGCTGCTCTTCATCCCAGGTGATTCATCCCCAGGTCATGATCTTGCTATATCCTTGCACAACGATCTGATCTCCCCTTCAGCCACAGCTCACAACCTTGGGGTAACCATGGACACAACTGTCTTTTTCCTCTCATGTTGCTAATGTGACTCGCTCATGTCGGTTTCTGCTCTACAACATCAGAAGGATTCGGCCATTTTTGTCCACACAGGCTGCTCAGGTACTTGTTCAGTCTCTTGTCATTTCTAGACTGGATTACTGTAACACACTGCTGGCAGGTCTACCTATGAATGCAATCCGTCCTCTGCAAATGATCCAAAATGCAGCTGCCCGGCTTGTTTTCAACCTGCCTGAGTTCTCCACACCACCACACTACTGCGATCCCTCCACTGGCTTCCTGTAGCTGCATGCATCAGATTCAAAACACTGATGCTGGCCTACAAAGCCAAAAATGGACCATCTCCCTCTAACCTCAAAGCCCTCATCACTCCTCGCACTGCACCCCGCACCCTCCGATCTACAGCACTGCTCGACTGGTTCCACCATATCTCAGGGTAAGAGGCAAGTATTCTACAAGACTCTTCTCTGTACTGGCACCAAGGTGGTGGAATGAATATCACTGGATATTTTCAAGTGGCGGTTGAAGACCTACTTATTCAGGAAACACTTCAACTAGCACTTTTTTCCTTATCCTTCGCTTTAAAAAAAAAACAAAAAAAACACACACCTTTGACACTTTTTCATTGTAACTTTGAACAAATGTTTTAAACTCATGGTATCTTAAGTATGTAACTTAGTGAGCCAGCATTAATGTATTCAATGTTAGAGATTTAAGCACTTATGTACGTCGCTCTGGATAAGGGCGTCTGTCACATGATGTAAATGTAAATGTAAATGTAAATATGAATATATTTAAAATTCAGCCAGTTAACATATTAATTAAAGCTTTAACTTTGATTATATATATACATGTATATGTATATATATATATATATATGTATATATATATATGTATATATATATACGTATATATATATATATATATATATTTATATATAGTTCAGAACATGACATGATGTGACAGGTTCCACCACCAGAGGACGCCCCAGATCAGCCAGACAGCCAGAACATCAGCAGATTTTTCCAGAATGAAGCAGAGCCTGCTAAATGAGAATACTACAAAAAGTGTTAAATAAGGTGCTTTTCACTGAAAAATACATATGTAAAAATATGAGCTTCAAATAATTTTATATAGTTATATTACTAAGTCAAATATTAACCCAAAACCAAACCTAATCCTAGCAACACTCACCACTAGTTCAACCATAACCCTTATGTCATCCCTTTGCTCAACTATCAGCCCTAGAGCAACCCTTACATTAACCCTATCTAACCCTAACCCTAAGTCAGTGTCAACCCTTCCTAATGCCAACCCAAACATCAACCCAAACATCGACAATAACATCGACCCAAACATCAACCCTAACGACAACTCTAGCATCAACCCAAACATCGACCCAAACATCGACCCAAACATCGACAATAACATCGACCCAAACAGCGACAATAACATCAACCCTTGCTCAATCTCAATTTCAACCCTAGCACCAACCCTAACCCCAAAATGAATCAATATCAACCTTAACCATAACATCACCCCAACCTTATGAACCTTAACCTCAGCCTCAACCCTAATCCCATATCTAACTTCATCCCTAACAACCCTTGCTTAATCCTAACTTCAAATCTAGCACCAACCCTAACCCCAACATTGAACAATATCAACCCTAATCCTACATCAATGTCAATGCTTTTCAACATCAACCATAACTCCATCACCCCAATCTTATAAACATTAACCCTAGCATAAACCCTAACCCCATGTCTAACATCATCCCTAAAGTTAACCCTTACCCTAGCATGAACAGTGACATCAACCCTAACCCCAGCATTAACCCTTGTCAACTCTAATGTCCTACCTAGCATAAAAGCTGTCATTTATAACCCTAATGTCATCCCTAGCATTATCCCTACCCCAAGCGTCCCTCAACCCCTACATCAACCCTAACCCTATCATCATCCAGAATCCTGATGTCAACTCTAACACTAACCCTAATGATGCAAACATAGTACTGTATATAATCACCTGTTTACACTGTTAGAAGAAATACATTGGTGTTTATATTTATAAACATATATTTATATTTATATTTATTGGTAAAACCCAATACACCTTAGAACAGAGATTTAAACTACACAGATACAGTACATGATTCTACATTAGTCATGGGACACATATTTAACAGATCACTTTGGTACAGTGGTTCTACATAACCTTAGAATCTTGGGATTGAAGACCAACATGACATGGGACACAGCAGAGAAGAAGGAGAGAAGACTACTGGATAAAAAAACTGTGCATGGAATATCCTCGTGGTTTGAGGAGCACCAGGTAGATAATGGGGATTTGGAATATTGGGATTTGGGGAGGGGAGCACTTAAAGATTATAATTGTTTGAATATTGAATATTGTTTATTATTTGAGGTTGGGAGTATATATTTTTTGTTCGGATAGCTTGTTACAACTTTTCTGACATGTCATTGTAATTGAGCCTTCACATCCCTTTTTAAATATGAGTCTTGATGTGCCTCATGACGAGCTTCTCGATGCACTTCATAACGATGGGTGCGAGTACTACGGAACGGTAGTCATTGAGGCAGGACACTGTAGACTTCTTTGGGACGGGGACAATGGTGGTAGTCTTGAGGCACGTAGGAACAACAGCGCTGCTCAGGGAAATGTTGAAGATGTCAGTAAAGACATCCGCTAGCTGTTCTGCACATTCCCTGAGCACCCTGCCAAGAATGTTGTCTGGTCCAGCAGCCTTCCATGGGGTAACTCTGCAAAGAGTTCTCCTCACGTCGGCTGTGGATAGACAGAGTACCTGGTCGTCAGGGGGAGGGATGGACTTCCTTGCCGTTACGTTGTTCTGCACCTCAAACCAAGTGTAGAAGTCATTCAGCGCATCTGGGAGGGAGGCATCGCTATCACAAGCAGGTGAAGCTGTCTTGTAGTTTGTGATCACCTGTATGTCCTGCCACATGCCACAGGTGTCTCCGCTGTCCTGGAAGTACTTAAGGAAGGATAACAGCAGGATGTACTTAAGGAAGTTTGGTCTGCCACAGGAGCTGTTAGTTCTATACTGCAATCATTGAATCTGTCCTGTGCATAATTGGTGCCCCCCTGCCCACCCCCCAGGACTTGTACCATACAAGAACCAGAAACAAGGCAGTAAAAATCACCACTGTCCTTTTACACCCTGAACACAACCTCTTTCAGCTCCTCCCTTCTCTCAGGCGCACAGAACTTTGTTTACTAAAACTACCAGACACAGGAACAGTTTCTTTCCCCAGACAATCACCCTGATTAACACCTCACCATAATTATATTCACTGCTTCATATCTATAAGTGCTGCATTATCAGGACTGTCAGTCATCACATCATCTGTATATATTACACACTACTGCTGCTGTATATTGTACAAAACGCATAAAATGACACAGTATGGTTTTAGATTAGATTAGATTAGATTCAACTTTATTGTCATTACACATGTACAAGTACAAGGCAACGAAATGCAGTTTAGGTCTAACCAGAGTGAAATAGCAGCAAGTGCAGGATATACAGTTTGTACAAGACTTAAATAAGTTAAATAAGTTAAATAAAATGGTAATATGAAGTGATTTACAGATGTGTGTGTACTATGAACATAATATACAGATGAAAATATATGTACTATGTATATCGCCGCTGTCGGGCGGAAACCTCGTATGTCCAAATTTGGTCAATTTCATATTTTTTCACATATCGATGCTATTGGTCAGTCCCCACATGGGTCTGTTATTTTTACAAGTTATTAACCAATCTAAAGTCTTGAAAATAGCTTGAGCGCAAATCTCATAACTCCATTGGACACTTCAACTGTCCACCTCTTCCTCACTCCGTGGGAGAGCTTCACGGCATATTTCTCCTCAAGAAGAGTCGCAACGAATCAACGCGTCTTCTGAGGTAAATGTCTTCAAAACACTGGGCTCAAAGAAAAAAAAATCTTGACCCCCGCTAGTTCTGGTGCTCGTCTGAGGACAGGAATTTAGCGCAAGACAATCCACTGCAACGTGGACTAAACCCTGTGCACTGCAGATAAGGTACGGAGTTTTTTTAATTTCCTGAAAAATAACGGTTTTGGAGATACGAAGATTCAGTCTGACAGCGACGATATGATACGCAGCTGGCTATTAGTATAAACTGAGATTTACAGAATGTTATGTGCTAGGGGTAGTGGTAACAATGTATGAAGGACAGCTGGATCAGTGTGGGGCAGAGTTCAATAAAGAGACAGCTCTAGGAAAAAAGCTGTTCTTTAGTCGGCTGGTCCTGCTCCGGAGGCACCTGAAACGCCTGCCGGAGGGCAGAAGTGAGAACAGTCTATGGGCGGGATGAGAGGAATCCTTAAGAATTCTACGAGCTCTTCTGGATGTCCTGAATGGCTGGAAGTGGAGTCCCTGTGATGCGCCGTGCGGTTTTCACCACCCGCTGCAATGCCCTGCACTCTGCAACAGAGCAGCTTCCATACCAGACTGTGACACAGCTGGTCAGGATGCTTTCTATTGCACAGCGGTAGAAGTTCACCAGGACTTCTTGCACCAGTTCACCAGAAGTTCACCAGGACTTTTATTGCACTACCATGCACTTCTCACACTTTATGTACATAACTGACCTGTCATATATTCTGTATTCATATTTAATACTCATTCTGTCTATATTGTATCTCATCGTCTGCATTGTTTTCTTGTATAGTTTGTATAGTGTTATTTATGTCTGTACTGAGTCACAAACAGCTGGAACCAAATTCCTTGTGTGTGGCAACACGATTGGCCAATAAACCTGATTCTGATTCATAAATAAAAAAATACAGAAAAAAATAAATAAATTTTCATTTAAAAGCATTTGTTCAGTGTATTATGTTACTCAGAGATCGCTCTAACTGCACCGAATGTGTTGTTAAAGAAACATCCATTGACCAGATCATCAAACTAAGAAGTATAAGTGTAATGTGCCGGTTGGGTGCAGATATCTTAATCTGAGATGGTGCGGGTGGATGGCGGGCGGATGATTTATTCGAAGAAGCGGATTCATGTGACGTTTGCGCTGATCCACGCATCTCTAATACACTCACATTATGATAATTTTATTATCCTAACCTAACATCAGCCCTAAACCTATTGTCAACCCTAACGCTCATCAGACCTAACCCTAATGTCAACACTATTCTTTCTTTAGACTGATTCATGGCACAGCTTTTAGTGGTGTTATAATAGAGTGACTTAGCTTTAGAGTGATTTGTCACTTGTGTCGGTATACACTTGTACTCAACTTAGCATTTAAAGAGCATGGATAACCATATAGATTCCCATGTTAATGTTAACCTCTTTAGCTTATCCTCGACATTAATCTAGATTTCAGACTCCCAACCACAACTACAAACCCCAACAATTCACAATGGTACTTATGGACTCAGCTTTACAGAACATAAACATAGAACAAAAGGTTAATATAAAGAATAATAAAGATTAATATAATACAAAATTCAAGATTAATATTTGATATATTTAAATGTGTATGTATTTATCCCCAATGAGCAAGTCTGAGGTGACTCAGGTGACTGTGGGGAGGAAAAACTCCCTTAGATGGTAAAGGAAGAAACCTTAAGAGGAACCAGACTCAAAGGGGAACCTCATCCTCATCTGGGTGACACTGGGGGTGTGATTATAAACCTGGAGTCTAACTGAAGCTGGTAGATCTCTAGATTCCTCAGGATTCTCAGAGTCGGCCTCGTTTCAGTGGAGGTCCAACACCTCCATCGCACGGAAGACGATGGGTAGAAAGAGAGAAGCAGTGGAGAGGAAGTAACGTAGCTGCTGTTCATAATACTAGCAAGTCTGATGTAATAGAGCACAATATTATGGGATGTATTATGTGTACGTCTGACTAAAGAGATGAGTTTTTAATCTACATTTAAACTGGGAAAGTGTGTCTGAGCCCCGAACACTATCAGGAAGACTATTCCAGAGTTTGGGAGCTAAATAAGAAAATGCTCTACCACCTTTAGTAGACTTAGATATTCTGTGAACTACCAGAAGTCCTGAGTTTTGTGATCTCAGAGAGCGTGAAGGATTGTAACGTGTTAGAAGACTAGTTAGATACATGGGAGCTAAACCATTAAGAGCCTTGTACGTAAGTAGCAGCAGTTTGTAATCAGTTCTAAACTTAACAGGTAGACAGTGTAGTCTCTGTCATGGTAAGAGAAATGGTTCTGCTCCATGAAGGCAAACACAGGGAGGAGGAGGTGGAGGAAGAGGAGGAGCTTCTTTAGACCTTTAAGCTCTCAACAAGGACTTGCCCTCTCAGATACACACATTACGTCCATATGGGTTTTTTACACAGCACATTTATTTCATACTTTTTATATAAACATTTTTTATTTTTCTCAGTATATTCTATATTTTATTCTTATTGATTCTATTTTAATCACACAAACAGATGAGAAAGGGTTTCTACTACGTCACACTGTGTATGGTTGTGTATGTGACAAATAAAGTTTCATTTAAATTTCACACACATTAACCCTGTTAAAACTAAGCATATACACTCCCAGTACTCACAACTACACAACACAAAGACACACAGCACATACATGTACACAAGGTTCAGAAAAATACACACACCAATCTCATTAAACACTACACAACACATTGAATACAAAAGTCACAATGTCTGTGATAAGAAACACATCTACACAAAGACAGTCACAATAAACACATTCATTACACACACACATACACACACACACACACACACACACACACACACACACACACACACACACACACCAAGTGTATCAAAATGCAAATAGTGCAAGTATATTAGTGTGTCAGAATGCTCAGAGCTCTGTGTGGGTGCATTCATTCAACAAATGCGTGTGCGCGCACACACACACACACACAGAGTTTAGGTTTTGCTGATTCCATGTGTATCATTGTGTCTCTGAAGCGCAATGTATTGTGTGTTGATTGTGTGTTAATGCAGGTTTTGTGTGTGTGTGTGTGCTGACTGTGCAGGTCTGTGCCTCTCACCCCGGGGCTCCAGTGGGGGTCAGTGGGATATATAAACACCCCGGGGCAGAGCGGCAGCGCAGTGATAACACACACAAACACACACCTGTACGCATACACACAGTTTGGTGGAGATGAATCCGGAGCAGCAGATGGAGCACAGGGGGCAGAGTCAGTGGAGCATCACAGTGTTCGAGGAGGAATACTTCCAGGGAAAGTGCTGTCACTTCACCTTGGAGTGTCAGAACATCCTGGACCGAGACTTCAGGAAGATCCGCTCCATCAAAGTGGAGAATGGACCGTGAGTGACCTCTGACCCCCTTATTTACATACACACATTAATCAGGGCAGCAGCCAATCAGAACACAGGAGACAGTTTCATCACAATATACAGTATAATCTGATTTGAACAATATTTTTAATACACATTTTAAATGTGATGTAACAGAAGACATCAAATGAATAATATAGATTAGTACAAATATTAATAATACAGATTATTGTAGGTGTAGAATAATATAATTCTATATTATAAATAATATTTATATTAATAATAGTGTTCTTAATATTTTACTGATTGAAGGTGTTTTATTTATTTATCACATGATTTGATGTATCACAGTCGAGTGCTGCACAAATAATAATCAACAAGCAGCGATCTGTGGGGGTCCAAGCACTGTTCACAAACGGTCAGTTCATCAGTAAAGAGACCAGAAAAGAAATGACTTACATTTAGTGACATTAGCTCACGGCTAGCTGTGTGTGCTGAAACTGACTGGATGTCAGCAGCCATGTTTAAAAAGTTACTCAGCGAATTAAATCATAATCTAACTGGGTGGATCTCAGAAATCAGTGAAATCAGTGAAATTTTATTGTAGGACTTACAGATGATGAGTTACAGTCAATACAGCAAAACCCTGCGCTACAGCGCCACCAGCAGGACGGTCCCACCAACAGGTCTTCAACCCTTTTATGCCCCTTTTCCACCGGGGCAGTTTGAGTGCAGGTTCGGAGCCTAATTTAGAACCAGTTCTTTCTTTTTCGACAGCCAAAGCACCGGCTCTGAACCAGGAAAAGTGGTTCTTAAGTAGCACCAAAACGTTGCTGGTCTAGACTTAAGAACCGCTTGTGTCAGGAGCTGTGGGCGGGGCTGTGGGCGGGGCTACTGTTAGTGCATTTGATAATGTATCTTAAGTATACTAATGTTTAATACACTTTTACTTTACTGCGATATGATACATTATCAGCACACATGATAGTAAGTAGCTACATGCTAAGGCTAACTTTTTTCTGTGTTAATGATAAAATAACGTTATGTACTTTCTCGTTAACAACCTCCGTTTATACAGATTACATGGAGCTGCACGTACACGTTGGATTCACCGCGTTTGGGTGTTAATGTAGGTTCACAAAGCCATGAGCATTAACAGTAAAGCAACATCCGCCATTGTTGATGTGTTTGTGTTTGCTGCTGCTGCACTAACGTTGCTGGGACACGTGACACGTATAAAGTGACGTCACACTCGGCTCTGTGATGCTCTCTAACCAATGGAAAGGCAAACCGGTTCTTAGAAGGTTCACCAGTGGAACCAAATTTGAACCAGCACCAGTGCTAGCTCTGAACCAGCACCCGGTTCTTTCCGGTGGAAAAGAGGCAATAGTTAATGACACTTTAAAAGACTCCTGAAAAGTTTCTCTGCTTCATGGTTGAACTCATCACCTCTCGTTGGAGTAAAGTTCTGATATGTGTTTGTACTGATAAAATGGCAGCTTTGGCAGGAGACCTTCTGCTGATTCACTTCCTCAGACTCAGTTCTCCTGACATCTGAATCATTTCTCCCTTTCTCTGTAAAAAGAGTTCAAAAGTGTTAAAGACAACATGAAGATAAACATCATTAGAGTTTTAACTTCAAAATTCTTCTAAAAACTTAAATCTTAATTTCATTAAAAATGTGTTACTATAATATTAATGAGGTGGTAAAAGAAACCAAATTAATTTAATATCATTCCAGTAATAGTCTGGTGTGTATTTAGTGTAACTAAAGAAATTGTGTATAATATTCTAATAATATCACACTGTCACATGATTCCTGAAGTTTGTATTGAACACAAATGAATTATGTATATGTACAAATGAATTATGTACATTTATTATG
>NC_083467.1:29781501-29801501 GCF_030014155.1 Tachysurus vachellii | reverse complement strand
TGACCACTCTCCGCTGGACATCGACGGATCATCTGTAGAGATCCTCAAGAGCACCAAATTTCCTGGTGTTCATCTAGCGGAGAACTTCACCTGGTCACTCAACACCAGCTCCATCACCAAGAAAGTCCACCAGCATCTCTACTTATTACAAAGGATGAATAAAGCCCATCTCCCTCCCTTTCCTAACTATGTTCTACAGAGGGAACACTGGAGCATCCTGAGCAGCTGCATCACTGTCTGGTTTGTGAACTGCACCATCTCTAAGACCCTGCAGCGGATAGTGAGGACAGCTGAGAAGATCATTGGAGTCTCTCTTCACTCTAACATGGACATTTACACCTGACGCTGCATCCACAAAGCCAACAACACACACCCCTCACACACACTCTTTACCACACACACCCCTCACACACACCTTCTGTTCTATGTTTATGTTCTGTAAAGCTGCTTTGAGACAATGTCTACTGTAAAAAGTGCTATACAAATAAACTTGAATTGAATTGAAGACAGACAGACAGACAGACAGAGGCATACATAAAGAGACAGACGATTACTGACATAACACATGACGTTACAATTATGTTACATACACAAACACAAACAGGACCTCAGCTCACGTTACTACACTCACATGATTTCATTTCATCACTCGGTCACAAAGTAGCTACAGTTTAAGACTTCTGAATCAGCATCCTGTTCTGAGTCCGTCTGTTGGTCTGTTTGTCAAGGAACCTGCAAATACACACACACACGCACGCGCACACACACACACACACACACACACACACACACACAGAAAACTCCACACCCAGACCAGGATCTCCTAATAAATGTTTAAATGTACACACCTTTCACAAACACATTTCAGGTGTGGAGTATTAAAAGTGGTGTGAAGTCGTCACTGTGCTGCAGAACCAGAGTGTGTGTGTGTGTGTGAGTGTGAGTGTGTGTGGATGGAGAGGACAAACTATTTGAAAGAAACATGAGAATGCATGTGTGTATGTATGTGGATTCCTCAGAGGACATGGTGAGTCACTTTCAGTCTTCTGTACAGGAAAACAGACGATGGATTTCTGGGGTTTACCTGTTGGTTTAAGGTGATTTGGGATCAGACCTTCAAAGATCTTGTGAAAGATAAATTATCATGAGTTATGTTGTAAATTAAATGCTAGGAACATGATAAAGTGGCTCTCAGGTCCTTGTCTAGCATTCAAGGCTTGTTTTAAGTTGCCTGCGATCAATTTAAAAGACTCAGGCAGCTAAAGCAAGTCTGGAACGCCACAGACACCACAACCGAGACTGAGAAAACGACAGGAAACAGGAAGTCCATATATGGTCTCAACTCTTATCTATGTTTAATAAAAAGCTGAAGTGTGATGTAAAGAGTCTAGCTAGACATTACGTCTTAATTAGTCACTTTTTTATTTCTTTATTCCTTTTATTGCCAGTGTAAGTTCTAGTGAACAGTAATGTCATCTGTCAATCAAGCTGAGTGGGCGGGATCAGCAGTAACAATGTCTGGTAAAGTGTTAAATATGTAATAAAAAATTCCTCGTAAAATAGCATTTTACTCCATGTTTTAATATCATTTATAGAAACAGTAAATATCTGTAAATCAACTTAGTTCCTGTTGTCACTTACGATTTAGCCAATGAACATTCAATCCCTCATTCTCTCTCTTCATTCTCTCTCTTCATTCTCTCTCTTCATTCTCTCTCTTCATTCTTTCTCTTCATTCTCTCTCTTCATTCTGTCTGTTTGTGTTGAAGAAAAACCAAAAACAACATGTAGCTAATTTTCTAAGAAGCCACAAAAAGACAGTTCTTCTTTCCTTAAAGTCTCGAGCAGCATAAAGTTACAGCTTTATCTACAGTAAGACTGTTAGACGATGTACATTAGTGTACATTAATACAGGACATCAACATGTACATGAATAAACGACTCAAGAATGCATTAAAGAACCATGAGTCATTCTCAAATGATTCCTAATTCTTTTTGATTGACTCACCAAGGTGAAGAAGTCTCACTGGTGACTCAGTGTCAGTTACTGAACCATTTCTTACAGATATTTCATCCACTCACTGATAAAATATCCGTATGTCTGATTTCAGCACATGATTTATTCATATTCATGTGATGTTTTTTCACTTGTTTACTCATGATTTATGATTAAAAAAATAAAAAAACATCAAAAACTTTGAACAGTGTTTTAGACTCTTAAGTATCTTGTGGTATCGTAAGTCTTTTACCTAGTGACCCAGAGTTAATGTATTTAATGACAGAGACTTGAAGCACTTTTGTACGTCGCTCTGGATAAGAGAAATGTAAATGATTAAAAACAAAATCAAAAAGTGTGTGTGTGTGTGTGTGTGTGTGTGTGTGTGTGTGTGTGTGTGTGTGTGTGTCTTTTATAAAATCAGATGGATTAGTGAACATTTGGGTAAAATATACAAGTGAACAAACCAGTGAATTAATCTGTATGAATCATTTATCAATTCAGTTTAATTCATTTGTCTATTTGTATAGCGCTTTTTACAGTAGACTTTGTGTCAAAGCAGCTTTACAAGAACATAAACATAGAACAAAAGGCTAATATAAAGAATAATATAAAGATGAATAGAATGTGATCATGTCTGTGATATAACTCAGTCTTCTGTTTAAAGAGTTTCACAGTCTCCTCATTCTGGCTGCAAGAGGTTTCATGTGAAGAGAATAAATGAGACACAAAACGAAAGAGACATAAAATCACTAACATGAAGAAAATGTAATAAATGTCTGATCCTTTGTAGTAGTGACGAGTATAACTCACTGGTGTACAAATAGTATTGTATTAAAATGATATTTGTTCTGATAATAAAAGTTTTTTTGTACATGTTTTACTTAAACAGTTTATATTTAAACACTTACAGTAAAGTTAACAGTAAAAGTTCATTCATAAAAATGTTACAACAAACAAAATTTGCAGTGAAAAGAGAATAGAGCAAGAGATTACTGTACACGAAGATAATATTTATTTATTTATTTGTTTGTTTGTTTATTTGTTTATTTGTTTAAAAAAGACGACAAGCAACTTATGGAACTGTCACACCACAAGGTGGCGCTATTAAGACTTTATTAATCTAACATAATCAAACTGAAAGAAAAAAAAACACCTCATTCACTTACAAATAAATAACAAAAAAATAAAAACTAATTGTATATTACTCACGTGTATGGAATAATTAAAGATAAATGTATAAATACTGAGACACAGATATTTATTGTGTTATTTCATCGGTTAATTGAATACATTGTAAAGGCCCTATACATAAAGAGTTTACACTGACACTCCTCACCTTCATCACACACACTAATCGTCATGCAGCTTCACTAAAACGTCATCTGTCTCAATCTTGAATATGTTATTTATTTATAAAGCTTGTGTACGTCTTGAATTGCCCTTATACAGAGCGACTTACATTATCTCATGTTTTAATACAGCTGAGCAATTGAGGGTCAAGGGCCTTGCTCAGGGGCCCAACAGTGGCAGCTTGGTAGACCCGGGATCGAACTCACAACCTTCCGATTGTGTAGCCCAACACTTTAACTACTAAGCTACCACATGCTTTATAGCACAATATATGACCTCATTTCAATTTATAATATAATATAATATAATATAATATAATATAATATAATATAATATAATATAATATAATATAAACTATGTAAGTCTGTGTATATGATGTTAAAGTGGATTTTATGACCCCATGTTGCTTGCACGTGCCAGATGTCTGGGCTAAAATGTTCCTGTTTGCTGAGACGCAGTGAAGCGTTAGCTTTAAAAATACAGAAAATAGAGCGCGAGGCTTTTTCCTGCTGTTTACTGAGAGCTATAGCAGCGGAAAGCAGAGTGAGAGAGAGAGAGAGAGAGAGAGAGAGAGAGAGAGAGAGAGAGAGAGAGAGAGAGAGAGAGAGAGAGATTTATCATTCACTGCATGTCAAACACTCCACTTCTCCATAGAAACCCCGCATGTGCACGCAGGAACTTTATTAAAGGCAGATAGCGGGATGATAAGCGGCGCTGGCTCGCTATCCGCTCCTCTTTTCCTCCTTTTTCTCTTTTTTATGATGCTGATTGCTGGTAGAAAAGATGACAGAGGTAAATTGCTCTTTTAATTAAAGCAATGCTGCAGAGGAAATTGTCCTCCGTGAATAGTGGTGCTCAGAGATGGAGCTCCAGACAGTTGCCTAGAAACTCCAATCTGTCTCGCATTTATTCCAGATCACAGTTTTGAGATAAAGTTTAATAAAAAATCTTCTCCCCCTTACACACACACACACACACACACACACACACACACACACACACACACACACACACACGGAATGAAAGCCTGCTCCCCTTCAAGCAGCGCACAGACCTGAACGACAGAACCTGGTGTTTAACATGTATCTCTCAGGTACTGCGCCTTTTTGTATAAAACCGAACTTTTTTCACTTAAAGAGAGGATGTGAGTGTCATTGAGGAGGTGTACATGGTGATGGTGATGATGGTGGTGCTGATGCTGCGTGGTGGAGATCCGGCTCCTCTTTTGTCGGATGTCGGAAATCCTTTTTCCTGAACGCGCTTCCTGACTTCAGCAGAAAAAGTCCAGAGCGCAAAAAAATCCCATCAGAAGGGCGAGCTCTGAGATTTCTAATTTCACTTCAGCATTTTAACGCGTTTATTGACTTCTTAAAAAATGACATTAAAAAAGTCTTTAGTTTATTTTATTTATTGTGTTTTTATGGGATTTTTTGCGTTTTTTTATTTATTTTTTCCTTTTAAGCATTCACCTCATACTGTTTTAACTATATATCATTTATTTCTTATATTTCTTATTTAACTCATAATCCTTAATACAACTTTAATAGAATCTGTAATAGAAATTTACTAAATTTTATTCTTTAATTACATTCATTTTAATAATAATAATTTATTTATTTATATTTAGATCCGACAGAAAATTTACTGAAGGAAAGTAAAAGTTCGTCTTGGAGTCCCATCAATGCAGGAGTACAGAAAGGTAAGATTATTATTATTATTATTATTATTATTATTATTATTATTATTATTATTATTATTATTATTATTAACAGTAGAGGTAGTTGTATTAATAATCATTATCATCATTCATATTTCTGTAATTTACAACTAGTGTGTTACAGAAATGATTTCATTTATTTCTATATTTAGATTATTGGATTTTTATCCAGCAAACAATCTCATTTATTTCCCAGTTTGTAAACGGATGATAAAATTTTAATTTCGTAAATACATGTAACAGTTTAAAATTCATGTCTAGGGTTTAATTATATTTCAGAGATAAAATAGTTTTATTTCTTTATTTCAACTACAATCTGCTTTAAACATGTATTCTCTTTATTATACAATTATTTACAAACATTAAATGTACAATCATGTTTTGCATCTATATTTCTACATTTGGTGATTAATGCAGATTAAAAAAGATCCGATTTAGTTTTTGTTGCACTGCTAATTTAATTAAACTAAATAAATATATATTTAATATATAAATAAATTATATTACTCTGGACAAATATATCAGGCTTAATCAGGTTATAATTTAAGCCCGGTTTTATTTCTGTAACTGATTTACGAAACGCATTTTTTCGCTGTTTATTTCTTTCGAGTTTCAATTAAATCGCATTCATTTTTTTCATACAATTTTGCTTAAATATATTTTATATCGATTCTTTCGTCTAAGAGCTTCAATTATTTCCTTTTTGTTTAAACTCTTTTTGTTTTAAATATAATTTTAGCTCAAGACTTGATCATGATATCGGAGAATGAACAGAATAAAATCACACTTCCTGAAATGTCTTAAATACATTTTCACAGACAAATATAAATGAAGAACATCATCATCATCATCATCATCATCATCATCATCATTATTTTATTATTTTATATTTCATTATTTTATATTATATATATAATTAATAATAAAGCGCGTGCGGTTTCTAAATATCAACCTTATTCCATTAAGTGTAATGACTGACTAACACTTCTGTGTAAATTAATACAAATTCTAAACTAATACACAATGTTCAGTGAAAACACTTTAGAGAGAAGATTCAGCGATTCTGATTTGATCAGTAACGAGTTTCTGCTGTTATTATAGAGTTTAATGTTTCAGTCTCTGAAGCTTCATCTCGGTTCACAACATTAATATTTAACATTAATATTTTAAGCATCTCGTAAAACAAACCGTTATTTAATAAAATCCACGACTTTCACTGATGAAAATGGCTTCAGATTTGTTTCTATAACAGATTCATTACATTCCACCTGCATTGTGACTCCAAAAGCTGAAACAATACAAAATAAAGAGAAAATAAATCTGTTCTATTAAACATCACTCCAGTAAATGTTCCTTCCGGTCTGTGACGGATACAGAATTCCAGATGAAGCAAAAAACACCACCGAGACTTTAAGCTTTAAAACAATTTGAGACTTTTCATCATTATTAACGGATATGACTTATAACCTGCAATGAAGTGTAATAATGCAGTAATTCATTTACTTTTATAATCTACACTTTCGTGTCTTTCTTTCTTTGTGAACACTTTAATTATCACCTCCGGGATTAAATACAATCAATTATTTCTAAATATATTCTATTCTTTGTCAGACTCTGTCGTGTTAGGCTGTCTATAAGACATCATAAAGTAAGACCTATATACTGTATACTATATATATATATATATATATATATATAAAACACAATACAGACCTGAAAAGTCATTAAATAAATAAACGCACAAAGATTAGAAATTATTATTATTATTATTATTATTATTATTATTATTATTATTATTATTATAAATAAACCAATAAATTATTACACTAATGAGCTCACAATCTCTTTCTTTCTTTCTTTCTTTCTTTCTTTCTTTCTTTCTTTCTTTCTTTCTTTCTTTCTTTCTTTCTTTCTCTGTGGGCGTCTCCGTGTAACGGTTTAATATCGGCTTGTGTTATTCATTCATTTTAAGCACATCCGTCTGTCCGTCTATCTATCTATCTATCTATCTATCTATCTATCTATCTATCTATCTATCTATCTATCTAAAGGCCTAAGGCATGTACAGGACTTTTAATCTCCGTGATAAAATTCGGAAATTAAGAAACAAAAATAAATACAAAAATAAATACAGATAAATTATAGTCTGAGAATAAATCGGATTATTAACATTTATTATTATTATTATTTATTATTTATATTATTATTTATTATTAATATATTATTATTTGTTACATGTTTATTAAATATCCTGTCAGTTTACTGCTCCCTCGATTAGTTCCATTATTATTCTCGTTTAGTGTTTATATAATTAGAGTAAAATTAAAGGTTATTTCTTCTGAGGACAGAAACAAAATCCGTGTTGTTCACATTTTAATCTAGAACAATATTATAGCTTTAGCAAGAAATTTCATGAAATTCAGACAAACACAAACTAACTAACTAAATATTATAATAAAATATTACAATATAATAAATAAATAAATACATAAATAAATAAATAAATAAATATTTCCTTTCCAGTCTACCAGATCTTTAGGCTGTAATCAGAATATAATGCAGTTTAATGAAAAGTAATGATTTAGTAATAAACCCACCTTTAGGAATGTTGTTAAATCACTGGATATAAATTAATTAAACTATGCAGAGTTTCTCAAAAATAATCACAAGGTTCATTATTATTTTATCCAGATCACACAAAGATCTTTAATTTAACAATAATCTTCGTGCTGCGATTTCTTTGTTGTAGTTTTTGGGGAATTACTACATATTTTTTATTATTATTATTATTATTATTATTATTATTATTATTATTATTATTATTATTATTATTTACCAAGAACAGGATCATGCCATTAAGGATGAACACAAACCTCCTGCACTTCCTGCTTTGCTCTCCACTGTGTGTCACATTATTTAACAGAAAGCTGTTACCCTGTACCCTGTTACCCCAGTCTGCCCTGAGCTAAGATCAACCCCGCCTCCACCAAAGAACTTACAGTGTCTCACTGAATAATATTAAAGAAAAGTAAAGAACTGTTTATATTTGGCCTTGGAATTGAGCTGTAATCTACTGGTTATGTTTCTAATGACATAAAACTCTCTGAGATTTATTTAACTAATATGCTCAAGTTCAATAAAACACTCATCACCTGAACTCCTCATCTGCTGAGTCCTCACTCACCTCCAGGTTACAGAGTTCTCCTGTTTCCCATCGCTGTATAAACATGAGTCTCCACTCACTCTCTGTGAAGTCTTGTCTACTTTCCTGTCTGTACTTATGCACTGTTTGTCTGTTGTTGTAGATGTTCTGGGATTTGAATAATTTTTTTATAATAATTAACAAACATAATATTCTTCAGGAAGTGGTCAGATTCAGCTGTGGCAGTTTCTCCTGGAGCTTCTTTCGGACAGCTCTAACGTGTCATGTATTGCGTGGGAGGGAGCGAGTGGCGAGTTCAAGCTGACCGACCCGGATGAGGTGGCTCGGCGCTGGGGGGCACGCAAGAGCAAACCCAACATGAACTACGACAAGCTGAGCCGCGCCCTGCGCTACTACTATGACAAAAACATCATGAGCAAAGTTCATGGCAAGCGCTACGCCTACAGATTTGACTTCCGGGGCCTTGCGCAGGCCTGTCAGCCTGCTTCCTCTGCCACCTCATCCTCCTCTTCCTCTGAGGCCCTTTACACGCTCCACACCAATTTCACCTCCATTCCATTCTCAGGAATCTCCAAGCTGAACCTGGTGGCTCCTGGCGTCGGTCCTCACGGCTTTCCTTACTGGACCGGATCTGGACCTGCACTGTATCCAAGTCACGGCCTGCAGCCGCCTGCGCATTTCAGTGCAGCGCACATCAGCTGCGTGAACAACATCAACCACCTCAACAACATCAACAATCACTATAACTGAGGGGGCAGAGCCATATGGGTATCAGAATTTTCTAGAAATGGCTAGTCAAGGTGACTGGATTTGTAGCTAATCTTAAAAAGTTTCTCCCTGCCTCTGATCTCCTCTGATTACAATAACAAATCCGCTCACTTTAACGTGCGCTACCTCTGTGCTAATAGATTTCTAACCCAGGCCTCTGTAAACATCGTTAGCATAAACTCTGAATGCCGGCTAACTGCAAATCCAGCCACAACGTCACAGACTTTGTGAACAATTAGAAGTTGCAGGATCACCATTTAGCAGAATAATTAGTATTAAAAGTGTAAATAATTAGCAGGTTGTGTAGTAGCCTAGTACGCAATGTTGCCATAGCAACATGCCAGTGAGCTAAACAACATAAACAACAACTCAGCTGGAATGTATTTATTAAAGCCTGATGCACACGTGTGTGAACAATATAACAATGTTAACCAGAAAACATTCAAAAATGTTATTAGCAACTTTTATGGCTAAGCATTTTAGACAGTTGCATGCTAATGAACGTAGCCTGGTCACATAAACAATAAAGACGTTGCTATAGAAACATTTCCAGGTTTTTTTGTAGCATGTTGCACTGATATTAGGATACAAGGCCTGGGTGTGGAATGAGGATAAAATCTGGAACAAATGAAGAATTGTAAATAAATGAAGCTCTGAAGCTGATGTTCTGCTGCTTCTCACTGAATTCTATCTTACTGATAATCCATTTTCTTACATTTATGCTAAAGTGAATTAAAGCTCATCGGTTTGATACAAAATGTGCAGAATTGTTTTCTGATTATTGAAAAATCAGTCAGTGGAGCTGCTCAGTGTCAACGCTCATTAAGCGTCACCAACATTAATAAACAAGACTTATTGTTGTCTCTACAGCACATAAGCAATGTTCAAGCTGATCTCTTTATAATCGATAGAATTCATACATTATGTAGAAAGAAGAAAACAGAAATATTGGGATAAATAAACACAGTGTAGTTTCACACCTCGTTTTGGGCTAAAATAACATTTATATCATACAATTAATCCCATCATGTTTTTGTTTTGGTAAATTTAGAATTAAAACCTGCTCGATGATCAGAAATGTCTTTTCACTTGCCTTTATTTTGACTGTACGAGAAATAAGAGATAACGGAGCTTTATGCTGAACCTTTGGATTAAAATTTCACAAAACTTGATGCTGTTTATTGTGTTGATCAATTTTCTATAAGTATTCATTCATCTTCTACCGCTTATCCGAACTACCTCAGGTCACGGGGAGCCTGTGCCTATCTCAGGCGTCATCGGGCATCAAGGCAGGATACACCCTGGACGGAGTGCCAACCCATCACAGGGCACACACACACACACTCTCATTCACTCACGCAATCACACACTACGGACAATTTTCCAGAGATGCCAATCAACCTACCATGCATGTCTTTGGACCGGGGGAGGAAACCGGAGTACCCAGAGGAAACCCCCGAGGCACGGGGAGAACATGCAAACTCCACACACACAAGGTGGAGGTGGGAATCGAACCCCCAACCCTGGAGGTGTGAGGTGAACGTGCTAACCACTAAGCCACCGTGCCCCCCTATAAGTATTCAAATTCATCAAATTATTTTCTTTACCTTCTAAAGAATCCATCAAAGGAGAAGAAGAGCACAAGAACCATCAGAGACTGGGTTTTATCACATGCATCAACTCACCCATTTACTTAAAGAAATGCCCCCAAATGACCATATATGGTAAACAACCTCCCTTTAAAAAGCCCAGTATACTGAATGTGGTACTGTGTGCTGTGGACGATACAGAGCCAAGAAGAGAAACTTGACACAAACACACACACACACACACACACACACACACACACACACACACACACACACACACCAACATTAGTTTGATGACATGTGATCTGAACCCCACCCATGGCCTCTGAGCTAACAGTGTTATAAGTGTTAATCTGTACTTAACCAGACGTTCTGATCCTGTTGCGTAACTCACTAGCAGGTTGGTGTTTCAGTGACTTTCTCTGATCTCATAATAAAGAGATAAAAAACATTAAAGCATGGACGGACCTAATGTATCCAAACACCACAGTTCTTATATATATTTTCTTTGTCTGTAAAGAAAAATGTGTTTCAGAGAAAAGGATAAAATTCTGTTTGAAGAGTGTTAGATGTTTACAGTGAGGTTTTGGTGGCTGACATGATGGATGATGATCTTCTTGTAGAAACAGAGGCTCAGTGGTGAAGATTCAGAGCCAATTATTATAAGGATTAGAGTCTGAATCTTGGTGACTTCTTCTCAGGAGCTCTTCTGACTGATCCCAGTTTCCTAACATGCTAAGATAGATGCAGAACAAAAACACACTGTATGTGGCAAAAACAGCTAGATGAAGGCTTGTGTTCTTGTATGAGCTCTAGAGTTAACACACACTGATATGGACAAGCAGCTCCTGATAACTGTCAGCGCCCCAAAAACTACAAGTAGCATCTGGAGGTCATAACAGAAAACAAGAACTTGTGTAAAATAAAGCAAGAAGTCCTTAAATGTGCATAATGGCTTAGTGGTTAGCAAGTTCGCCTCACACCTCCAGGGTTGGGGGTTCGATTCCCACCTCCACCTTGTGTGTGTGGAGTTTGCATGTTCTCCCCGTGCCTCGGGGGTTTCCTCCGGGTACTCAGGTTTCCTCCCCCGGTCCAAAGACATGCATGGTAGGTTGATTGGCATCTCTGGAAAATTGTCCGTAGTGTGTGATTGTGTGAGTGAATGAGAGCGTGTGTGTGTGTGTGCCCTGTGATGGGTTGGCACTCCGTCCAGGGTGTATCCTGCCTTGATGCCCGATGACGCCTGAGATAGGCACAGGCTCCCCGTGACCCGAGGTAGTTCGGATAAGGGGTAGAAGATGAGTGAGAGAGTGAATTTTAGTATCACAGGACAAGACACTAAAAATTAACTTATATTAATTAATAATAAGAATTAATATTAAGTAAATTACAAAACAAGCCACATGGCATCTATTTTACTTTTACCAAAAATATCAAACACAAAAAATTATTTCTCAATAAACAAAGTTTACTTTAGATAATTCTTATTCACTAACAGCATCAGTAAACCTCCTATAAGTTGTGTTTCTGAAATGAAATCTACAAATGACTTATTTCATTACATTATTATTTACATTCAAATACATTTATAAACCCTGGATATTTCCCCAGAGCTTGTTGTTGGACTTTAAATGATTATGTGACTTTCTCAACCTATTTCATGAGTCCAAAACAAACATTTGGTTACTTACAAAAGATCTTAAATCTTACATAGAGGTGTTCTAGAAACAGAAAAATTGAGAGACTCTAAAATATAAATAAAATAAATAAAATAAACAGTCTACATTTACACACTTTTCAGCTTGGTAGAAATCCCTATTATAAATATTAAACAAAGTAAACATTTCCTCCATCATGACCATGTAGAAGATTTACAAGCTTCAGTGGTCGAGACCAGTTTTGTTCTTCATCTCCCCTTCATTTTTTAGCTCCTGTAAAACCTCAGTGAAGAACTGCGGGTCCATGTTGATCCTCAGCATTTCAGAGCTGAGTTTATCGATGACGCCCAAAGCCTGCGTCCAGAACACATCCTTATTGGTGTCAATAATGAAGGGCTGGAGCGGATATGAGATCTCTGTGCCCAGGTAAGTGTAGGTCAGATACAGGCAGGTGAGAAAGATACCATGGAGCTCACCTGGACTGGTGATGTCCTCACTCACTGTGTCCCGGCACAGCAGGTAGACGAAGACGAGGATGGGTGGCGTTATGAAGCCCTCCTCCTGCCAGCCCTGCATCAAAAGAGTCCTGTCCACGTTCCTGAACCAGGCGATCACCTCGTTTGAGGTCAGATCTGAAATTTTAAGGCAGCGGCGACGCAAGAATCGACCCAGACAGAGCAGCAGCTCACCAGTGGAGGCTTGGACAACGATAGGAACTGGACATGTGAGGAACTGGTGGCTTGGTTGGTTCTGCTGCACATCGTTCAGCTGCTTGGTTACTGGGAGTTTAGTTTGTTCCAGTTTTTGTTGCACCATCTTGATTTCTTCAGACTGTACTGGACCATTTTGGGATGGTGGTTTTATATCTTCTCTGTTATGGGTGGTTTGAAATGATTGAGGATGTGGGTTGACATTCTTGTCACTTTTCTGCTTAACCAGTTTGAGACCAAAGGCTGTCACAATCAACCTGGGTTTGCTCAGGCTTCTCTTCTTGTGTTCATCCACTTCGTCCCTCGGCAATGAGGACACAGAGATCGTCGTGCCCATTATTCCTGCAGCATAAGATCTTAAATGTTTATTCTGTTACAAGCAAGGAATCTCAAACAGGAAGGAGAGTACGGAGCCACACACTGTCCACAGCAACACACTCGACCTCCACTGTCCACACAACACAATAATCCCATCAAGTCTGAGAAAGACTGGTGAGCACTGACAGGCTCATGGTCCTGTTGTAATCTGGCTTTTAGAGCTAAATTTAGTGTGTTCCTCTGAGGCCATGTGTCTTTACCTCACTTGAGACATGCAACTTTAAAACCAGACCGTCAACATCCACAGTCTGCGTCATTAGTTTAAAAAGAAATGGACACAAACTTTAATGATGGCGCAAATAATCAGCATTGATGGAAAATTTAAATAGATCCTGTGTAATATAAGTGAACTGATTCCCAGTCCATTAGATTAGTAAGTTTAATATTAAAGCCACTTGACAACATGATAAACCATCCAGTAAAATCTAAAATCAGAAGTACTGGCAGTAAAAATGCAGTAATTCTTTAGAAAGCTTACTGCAAAGATTTTGGGGAGAACTGAAGTGTAATGTGTGAGCTCAGAGCTTAAGGTTCATTTGTGGAGCTCAGACGTGGAAAGGTTCTGATTTTATAACAGCAGTTAATAAAGTTACATGCAGCAGCATTCTCTGGTCTCTCTGTATCAAGTGTCCTGCCTTTACTCTCTCTCTGTCTTACACACACACACACACACACACACACCCACATTAGTTGACTCACCTTCTGTGAAATGATCACATGATCTCAATATAGACTGAATTAAATAAATTTGATTTGATTTGAAATAAAGGGGGTCACGGTGGCTTAGTGGTTAGCACGTTCGCCTCACACCTCCAGGGTTGGGGGTTCGATTCCCACCTCCACCTTGTGTGTGTGGAGTTTGCATGTTCTCCCCGTGCCTCGGGGGTTTCCTCCGGGTACTCCGGTTTCCTCCCCCTGGTCCAAAGACATGCATGGTAGGTTGATTGGCATCTCTGGAAAAATTGTCTGTAGTGTGTGATTGCGTGAGTGAATGAGTGTGTGTGTGTGTGTGTGTGTGTGTGTGTGTGTGCCCTGTGATGGGTTGGCACTCCGTCCAGGGTGTATCCTGCCTTGATGCCCGATGACGCCTGAGATAGGCACAGGCTCCCCGTGACCCGAGGTAGTTCAGATAAGCGGTAGAAGATGAATGAACGAATGATTTGAAATAACACTAAAAGAAAAAAAAGGAGAATTCATGTTTAAAAAATGTAACCTGATAAAAAGGGCCTGCTTTGTCTCTACAGACACCACAGCAGACTGTTAAACCTTTTAGTAGACAATGAAGGTCAAATGTGACTTCAGAAGAGGTTTACCTGGGACACAAGTAGTTGTGCACCAGGATGCACTGATGCTGCTGAAAGACGCAGCCTTGGCACCTCGTATATATTTTGTTATATGTTTTACATTTTGTATTTGATGTTTTATATGGTTTATTATTCTGAAATCTTTGAGAATTGATCTTTGTCCAATGGGAGCTGATAGATTTGTAATTTCATTATGTTTACATGAGGACAAAGTTCTTCTTGATCTTCCAAAGGCACGGTTCCTGGTTTTGAACCCTTTGCCTTGGGTTTCTAACGTTATGTCAGAATTAAAGACAGCAAGTGGAGGCCATCAGCGTTGGAACTTTTTGAAGCATCATTTTACTTTTTAAAGTGTCATCTAAGATTTATATTATAAACAATATTTATAAAAACATTGAACTTTTTCAGCCTGTTTGTTGCATGATGTTTAGTCGTTTTTTTGTCCATCATTAATAGATTAACTGTGATAAATGTTACTTAGTTAGCTCTCTGATGAGAACGAAACAGCACTGTTAGGGTATGAAGATGTGAGAACAGTGTTTGTGTAAAGGAGAGTCTGGATTTGGACTCTCACAGTGGGGCAAATGGCTGATGACTTGGTGACATAATCTTATCTTATAAAACCCAAAGCTACCACTAATGCCCTTTACCACTACTCTCCACTTCACATGGCTTGCTCTCCTAAATGAAGCACCTGCTGAGAAACCTGAAAGAGCTTTGGTTTAAGGAGATCGCTAGTCTCTTATCTTTTCAAAATACTGTACACGGTTGCCAGAGAAAATAGTGTTCATGTATGTAAGTTTCATCGCAATAGCCAACATGCATGATGATTGAATTCAATTTCAATTAAATTCAATTTATTTGTTTAGCAATTTTAAATTAATTTTAATTTGTCTCAAAGCAGGTCAACAAAAGTATAGAAACAGAATAAAAAATATGTATATATATATTATAAATTTAAGTTTAAAATTACGTCCCTAAAGATCAAGCCTGAGGTGAGGGTGGTGATAAAAAACTCCCTGAGATGATATGAGGAAGAAACCATTCAAATCTCAAATTGGTGCTTCATAAATTGCATCAGCTTGTGCAACAATTGGGACGAACATACTGGATCTATACAAATATCTCTGATGTGGAGTCCTGCCCACACCCCAGCTATTCAGACCACATCTTTGTAATGCAAATTTCAACTTACAGATTGCTTGATAAACACTCTACACAGGTGAAAACCTTCAGATTCAACCTACTTGGAGTCATGATCTATATCAGCAAGTACATCAATGACTTGACTCTGCTCTCATGGTCCCCAAGACCATCACCACATGGTCGAATCAGAAGCTGTGGAAGACTGAAAAGGTGCACACAACCTTATCCAGACTTACATTTTTATACAACTGAACAATTGATGGTTAAGGCTCTTGCTCAGTGGCAGCTTTGTGGACCTGGGATTTGAACCTTATAATCACCAGGACAACACCTTAACCACTGAGTTACTACTGCAACTCCTCAAGGAACGCTGAAGACCTGAGACTCTAAATGGTGACTTTTTAGTAACTGCGACAGCTCACTGCTAAGGCTCTGTACGAGGGGAGATTGTTCCTGCCTCCCAGCTCTACACCATTCACTCAGTAAGGAAGGTTTCTTATACATAACATCTCAGAGTCTTGGGGTCACCTCTGGCTTGCTCATTAGGTATAAATATAAACTTAATTTGTTGAACTTAAATTGAGACAGGTGCAAAGTAATAAAGTTACCCTAACACTTACCCGAACCCGAACCCTAACGCTAACCTGAATTAATTAGCTGTATTTTCAGTTCATTTTAGCTGTTGACTTACAGGACAGCACGGAGCAAAGCCGCTCTGGTTTGGACTTGAATAACACATTGCATGTTCATTACTATCACTAACATGTAGGCTGTTACATTTGGGGATGCACTTATTTCCAGGGATTTCAGAACAGCGTAACAGATATTGCATCATCGGGTAGGCGTGGCCTATTTGATAATCTAACCCTAACCCTAACTGTAGTTTTTGGTTGTTTATTTGTTTTCAAAAGTAACTTAACAATAAGATAATAAAGCATAATAGATATAAAATATAAAATCTACCTGTATGACTGTTTTGTCCTTCATTATCCATCGTAGGTTTACTTTACGTCATGGTAACGAAACCCCTGGAATTTAGTGAATGCCATAACATTCCCAGAAACCCTCAGCTGAATGTTCCTTTCAAATAATTCAAAGGAATCTCCAAAAGATCAGACCCCAAAAACAACCTGAGAGACAACTATGTATGAAATGTTTAGATTTTAGTTTTATATTAATGTAGGAAAATGTAGGACTGAGGCAACATGGAGCTGAACCACATCAATAGATCTACTTCTCAAAACCTGATTCAAGAAAAGTGAATCCATACATTTGAATTCCTGTGTTTCACACGTGACCCAACGTTTACTCACCTAGAGCATCAATACTGTTTATATCAGCCTGAAAACCTTGTGTAACATAGCTGTGTGTGTGAGAGTGTGTGTGTGTGTGCGTGTGTGTGTGTGTGTGTGTGTGCGTGTGTGCACGTGTGTGTGTGTGTGTGCGTGTGTGTGTGAGTGTGTGTGTGAGTGTGTCTGTGTGTGAGTGTGTGTGCGTATGTGTGTGTGTGTGCACGTGTGTGTGTGTGCGTGTGTGTGTGTGTGAGTGTGTGTGTGAGTGTGTCTGTGTGTGAGTATGTGTGTGTGTGCGTGTGTGTGTGCACGTGTGTGTGTGCGTGTGTGTGTGTGTGCGTGTGTGTGTGTGTGTGTGTGTGTGTGTTTGGTGGAAAGTTTCCATCAGCAACAGCCTTCATCAGTCCAGCACCATCTTTAATAACCTGAAATCACACACTTCATCAGCACAATATAACTCAGCATGACAGAGTTCTGCTTTCAGCTGGAAAATGCCTGCCAACTCTCACACACACACACACACACACATTTTCCCAACAGTTAATAAATCTGATGTATTACTCTATAAAGTGAACAGTGGTGTTTTATGGACTTCATTCTTAAATTCTCACTCTTTAAAGATCATGATTCATGTTGCTCTGGGAAGCCTTGATATTTAGAGAACAAAATGACATCCATGATTTTAAAAATTAGGGTAAAGTACAAATTGTATTACTTTAAGACTTGTTTGTTGATAGTCTAGATAACTCATCAGCAGAAAAAAATGACCCCAGGTAAAGAACGTATAGAATTTCTCCCAAAGACTGTATTCTGTTGCTGCTTGTTTTATGGAGTAGATCACAGATGAGCTGGAGGAGTTTATAAAATGAGTCCAGAACCAGACAAGTCAATCATTTAGCAGATGTCCTTATCCAGAGAGACTTACAGTACATTTTAATTTCACATTTTATACAATTGAGGGTTAAGGGCCTTGCTCAGGGGCCCAGCAGTGGCAGCTTGGTGGACCTGGGAATCAAACTCACAACCTTCCGATTGGTTTCCCAACACCTTAACTACTAGGCCACCACATGCCCCTTCTAATGAAACTTCCATTCCAGAATCCTGCTGCTCTGATGCTAGAACATAGAAGCCCTGTAGAAAGGTCACTTCTGCATTGCCTCTGTTTCCAGCATTGCAGCACAAAAGAGTCAGAAGTAGGACGTCCATTTGTGTCCCTTAGATTGAGCGTCTGATCTATATGTTCCTTCTATAGCTCTTTTGTCAAAGTACATTCGACTTTGAGGAGTTTGAAGACAGGAAATGGTGTAAGAAAAGCAGCTGTGTTTGGAAACCTGTTTCTCATTCTCCAAAATACAGAAGATCAGGGCAAAAGTAGAGGAGATATCAAACCAGTGCTAACTTTCACCCACATGTGTTTCTCCATGAGAAAGTAAGGAAGAGAGAGTATAGACAGGAAGTACACACATCAGCACACACACTTCTTTTGCTTTCCCTCTCCTTAGCCTTTCTTTTTGAGACAATTTGCCTCGTTGTCTTATGGCAGTAATAAGTTTTTTAAGACGGAAGTGTTTCTGTTGTGAAAGTTCTTTAGAATTACACACTTTTCATGCCCGCATCACAGAGCAGATAAACTTGTCAAGGTCAGGGAAAAAATCATGAATGTCTGTGCCTGCTTTTCCTTTTGTTTGTTGTTTCAAGAAGTGAGTTAATTTCTTCAACATTGTATCAGTCTTGGGGTCACGGTGTCTTAGTGGTTAGCACGTTCGCCTCACACCTCCAGGGTTGGGGGTTCGATTCCCGCCTCCACCTTGTGTGTGTGGAGTTTGCATGTTCTCCCCGTGCCTCGGGGGTTTCCTCCGTGTACTCCGGTTTCCTCCCCCGGTCCAAAGACATGAATGGTAGGTTGATTGGCATCTCTGGTAAATTGTCCGTATTGTGTGTGTGTGCCCTGTGATGGGTTGGCACTCCGTCCAGGGTGTATCCTGAGGTAGGCACAGGCTCCCCGTGACCCGAGGTAGTTCGAATAAGCGGTAGAAGATGAGTGAGAGAGAGAGAGAGAGAGAGAGAGAGTGTATCAGTCTTTTTCTCCAGTGTCAGTAATATCTATCCACTGTTCCTTGTGTCTCACGCTATCATCAGTAAGCTGAGACGACCCATGGAGGTCATCAGCCAGGCTTCCCTCTGAACCTCCTGTCTGTACTGCACCAGTAGACATGTTCATAACATCAGCACTGTCCTGAGTCTCACTCTTCTCATCAGAATCAGTCACACTCTCAGTATTTACCTTAATAACAGTAGATCCAGTCTGTTCCTCATTCACACTCACTGTAACATCACTCACATCATTCTGCCTCTTTACCTCCTCACTAGCTCCGTTCACCTGCACACAGCTTTTCCCTTCTTTGTCCTCTGTTTGATGGTCAGAGTTTTTTACATTAACATGAGAGGTAGACGGTCGTGGGTCGTTATTCATGTCTTTGTGCTCGTGTACACCATGAAGGACACTTCTAATGTGAAGGTAAAAACATGTAGACTTGGCGTCTAAAAGACAGAACATGTTTGAGTGCTGCAATTTTGCACCCTAATGAGATCGTATTAACGGAGCTCACGATTTTCCCGAATCGCATGAACTCTTTAGTGATAGTGTCGTTAGACACAAAAGGCAGAACACTGGAAACATTCTGATTCTGGTGACTGAAGCAGACAGCAGGGTGACAGTGACATGGGGTCCTTTTACCCAGATTCTGTTCGCAGTCAATTCATTAACCAGCGATTCACTTTTTAAAAAGACAACAATCACTTTATTCACACAGGAGAACAGTTTGTTCTCACACCTAACCTGCTCTCCTACAACCACAAGCAGCTCTTCCACAGTCACACAGGCCTCTGTCACACACCTGCACCCATCACTGTGGGAGAGGGTTGA
>NC_083467.1:29706501-29776501 GCF_030014155.1 Tachysurus vachellii | reverse complement strand
TTGTTCAGGAAACACTTCAACTAGCACTTCTTTCTCTATTTTTTGCATTTATATAAATATATATATAAATACAAAAAAGGTTTTCATTGTAACTTTGAACAATGTTTTAAACTCATGGTATCTTAAGTATGTAACTTAGTGAACCAGCATTAATGTATCCAATGTTAGAGATTTAAGCACTTATGTACGTCGCTCTGGATAAGGGCATCTGACAAATGCTGTAAATATAAATGTAATGTAAATGCTTTGCGAACAGAATCAGGGGATCTCTCATCAGAGCCCACTGAAATTCGCAAGCAGACAGTAAGGTTCTACTCGAAGCTATACAGCAGTGAGCGGTCAGAGGCACAGTTAGTGGAGGAGAGATTCTTGATGGGTCTTCCAAAGCTCTCTGAGCAAGCAGCCAGGGAGCTGGACAAAGAGCTGACACTGGAGGACCTTCACAAGGCTCTTGTCCTCTCATGCTGGATGTCCTAAGGGACAGTGTGAGGGGAGGTAAACTCCCTTTGAGCTGCAGGAGGGCCATCCTGACACTACTGCTGAAAAAGGGAGACCTGATGAACCTGAGGAACTGGTGCTCGGCGTCGCTATTGTGCACTGACTGTAAGCTGCTCTCAAAAGCATTAGCCTCGAGATTGACCAAGAGAATGGAGCAGCTCATTCACCAGGACCAGACATACTGTGTATCTGATAGGTCTATATTCGACAATGTACATTTAATTTGTGACATTTTGGACATCTCCAGACTATTGGGCTTAACTCTTCTACAGACCTCAGGTCAATTTGACCCGGATGGAAAGTTTAATGTGTCATCACTTGAGTTTCCTTCCACACATTTGTCTGAAATTTTCCAGGATTGTTCCAAATTATGAATTTTGCAAGAAAAATTAATTTTGTCTATTTTCGTTGAACTTATGTGTTCGTAAAATCAATACTTTCCTCCTCAAGTCATCCAGGGCCAATTTGACCTGGCCACATTTAGTGGGGCAATAGGTCACACTTTTGCCCTTTTCAGCGCAATGAACATACATACAGACACAAAAACGCACACATAAAATGTCCACTAACACACGCACCCAAAACACACACTTACACACCACACACACACACAAATAGGGCATTGCATTTCATTAGGCCTCCAGAAAAAAAAAAGCTACACATTTGTAAATATTTTACACTTTTGATATGCCTTTGCCTAGCAGAGGGCAAATATGATCTACCGAAATGATGCTACACACACATGCACACACACACACACACACACACACACACACACACACATGCACACACACACACACACGCACACACACACACAAGCATTGGGCATTGCATTTCATTAGGCCTCCAGAAAAAACAAAAGCTACTCATTTGTAAAGATTTCACACTTGTTATATGCATTTGTACAGCTGGGGGCAAAATCTGATCTACCAACAAGCTTCACACACACACACACACACACACACACACACACACACACACACACACACACACACACACAAGCATTGGGCATTGCATTTCATTGGGCCTCCAAAAAATATTTCACACTTGTTATATGCATTTGTCCAGCTGGGGGCAGTATCTTCTCTTCTCTTGTGTGTGTGTGTGTGTGTGTAATGTGATCAGATGACATCTGGTGGGGAAAATAGTCATTAAAAGTGCAAAATGTTCACAGATGTAAGGCTGATCACACAGAATGGTGATAATTGTATAATTTTTGATTTATAAGCATTCAAGTCAATTTGACCTGGAAAACAAAAAGGCTTTATTTTTTGATGACATTAAAAATGGTCTTAAAAACAATCTCCTGGCTTTGAAATATACCAGCCTGTAATTGTGCATCAATTTTTGTGTCTCTATAGTGAAAATAATTTTTACTAGAAAATGAAGCATTTTGCATATTAATGAGGTTTTCTTATACCAAATATTAAAAAAATCTTTGCAAAATATATGTTAATATGTTGGTAACAAGTTAGACTAAAAAGATGAAAAAAAGGCTATCATATATACTTCATTTTGTATAAGCAGTCAAAACAGAATGGTCCTGCAGAGGAGGAACACTTTCCACAGCCGAACATTGCTCCTGACCTTGATGGATGTGAAGGTACCCTCCTGGAGTGCCGGGGTGAGAGGGAGATGAACTTTGGGACAGTGTCGAGGAAGCTGCTCTACAGAGTCTGAAGCTGAGTGGGAGGGTTGACACCCCATGGAGAAATGTTTTGGGTTTTAATGCTGATAATAAACCAGAGTGGAGGGCACTGTTACCAAAAAGAGCTGCCGACCTCCAGTGGAGTGTTTTACTATTGTATTATCTCTGTGAACTCTTTTATTTCTGTTTTAAACCCTGATATTACACACGACTGTCCTTTTTGTTCACAGAGAGAAACAGTTTTTCATGCTTTTATTCACTGCTCCAGGTTACAGTCACTGTTTGTGTTTTTACGGAGCATTTTAAGGTTGTTTTATGTTGTTTTTACTGTTCAGTGTTTTATTTTTGGTTTAAAGTACGTTAGGAAACACAGGTTCAGGTGCCAACTGGTCAACTTTATCCTCGGTCAAGCGAAGATGGCAATATACCTGAGCCGGAGAAACCAGATTGCACAGAACGCTGACTGTGAGGCCACAAAAATGTTAAAAAGGCTGATAAAATCAAGAATTATAATTGATTTTAATTTTTACAGAATTATAAACGATGTAGATGTGTTTAAATGTGTGTGGTGTTGCTTTGTGCACTGTGGAGGAAGGAGAACTAAACTTTGCACCAGAATTAATGTGGTCATTTAATGTGGGGGATGTGGTAGCTCAGTGGCTAAGGCGTTCGACTACTGATCTGTATGTCATTGGTTCGAATCCCAGGTCCCCCAAGTTGCCACTGCTGGGCCCCTGAGCAAGGCCCTTAACCCTCAATTGCTCAGGTGTATAAACTGAAATAAAAATGCAAGTCACTCTGGATAAGATGCTGCTGTAAATGTAAAATTAAAATAATACCTCATGTTTTACCATAAAACCATCTTAACACTTATTTATTTATTTTTTTTATTTACTTGTGAAAATAAAGTATTGTAAAAAAGTTTTAAAAAAAAAGTCTCTCTCTCTCTCTCTCTCTCTCTCTCTCTCTCTCTCTCTCTCTAAATAAAGCAGATATATGTGTTTACTCAGTGTGGATGGTAACAGACAGAAAACCCCTATGACAGAGGTGACATGAAGGTCAGAATGTGTTCCTGTAAAACCATGTGCACTGTGTTTCACACCGAAACAGAACACACTCTGTGTATTTATTCAGGAAAAGAAATGAGAGAGAGGAGATTAATTGGGGAATTTTAAGATAAATATTGCTATTAAATCTGAAGAGAAATCTCACTAATGCCAGAATCATCAGACAGCAGGCTGAACCCTGCAGATAAAACTCATTACCTACAACTCCTGCTGATAAAGTCACTTCCTCCCAAAATAAACTCTTTGTTTAAAAGAAACCTCGAGTAAACTCGTTTATCTGGTCATCACTGCTGTCCTGATATCTGTTACAGGACAGATGAGTGACAGAGAAGAGAAAGACTCTGAGAAACTGATAGTGTAGAAGTCTGAGAGATGACAAGAGGAAACATGAGACACTGGGAGAGTCTGAAAGTTGATAAATTATGCTTAAACACACAGGAAGAGAGATGCCGTAAAAATGGTCTGGTGTGATGCGGTGTGAGATGTGATGACATGCTTTTAAGGTGTGATGAGAGGGTAATTCTCACTTTAACATTCACAATCTTTTTTTTGCAGACATTATAGAAGATTATTGTATCTATAAAACCAGGTTTCTCTATGTACTAATCTCTAATCCCGATGCAGGCTGCAGTGTGCTGTGGAGGCCAGCAGAGGGAGACTCTGATCTCAGTATGATCCAGGCTGATCTGATTATAGCTCATGGTCTCGCTCATTCCTCCAGTTTTCAGTGGATATCAAACCTCCTTCATTTCTGGTGGTCAGTGAATCCCAGCCGTGTCTGATTCATTCAGCAGCAGGCAGCAATTTTAGCACGTCTACAACGATTTAAGTCCAGACTCTGATCGCTGTGAACATCTGAATGATCTCCTGTGTAATGTGACCTCATCACTGTGTCAGGGGTCGCAGAGTGATGATGTCATACCGCACAGACAGTGAAGGAACACACAATGTCCTGATTAACATTGTCATGCATCTCAAAAGCAACTCATTACCAGTTATTCTGGATGTAACACAGATTTTCCCGACAGAACATGGGACTGAAGTGGTGTGTTTGATTTTGGCCCAAAAATAAATAGTCAGTGTGTTGAACTGTGTTATAACTGATAATGTGCCACACAATTCAAAAAATGACTCAGCAGAAAGTTATTTGTGGATGAGGTTAGATTAGACATCCAGTCAGACATTTTACACAGAGTTTTCATCCTGATCTTTTCAATGTCTTATTCTCCAAGCAAAAAAGATTGAATTCATTTGGAAACAGATGTGTAAACACAGGCACGGGTTAAAGGTTTAAAGAACAACAGCCTTTTATTTACTCCATAAAACCAACAGAGAATTAGTGAAAATGACAGGAGTCCAGTTCCTCCCAAAATAGATGGACTTACAGAATGGCTTCTCATGCAACTTCAGTTTCTCCAACTTTTATATCCATTTGTCTTCTGAGGATTTATTTTTTGATTGAAATCAAGTCAATCCGAAATTCCTAACATTTCGCTTTCGTACTCTGGTGTGGATTTTGATAAACTCTGATCAGCTTCAACCTCCAAATCAACACCAATTAATGCACAACCTGATGTACACTTAGCCACGCCCACAAAACTACAGACGTAAAAAACTCTATAAAGGTTAGGGTTTTGAATGAGCTAAATATGACACAGTGGTGTGTAAATGGTGAAAGTGGATCTCCAGATCACAGCATGCACTCGGGTGTCACCCTGCAGTATCAGGGTGTGGTGTTCAACTGATCAGCTCACAAACCGACAGGATTTATGTCTTTATCTTGTTACAGCTTGTATGTTTATCTCATCTTATCTCATCTCATCTGGATTTATGTTGTCTTACCTCATTACAGCTTACCTGAATTTATTTGATCTTATGTTGTCTTGTTTTGCCTCATGTCACCTCGTCAGTGTATCGTCTTATTCTCATCTTATTTCATCTTTTCATCTCATCGGCTCGTCTCTTGTCTCATGGCATTATTGAGTAACACATCCCACATCTTCTCTGGTTGCATTATTTGATCTTTTTGCTACGCAGCACATCTAAGTTTCTGAGATCCACATTGGGAGATTAGCAACACTCACCACATGTCTAATGTCTCATCTGAACATCAGACTGGAACATCTCAAGACACAGTTACACACACACACACACACACACACACACACTGCAGGAGAAGGAGGTCAGATATGAGCTGTTTCACTCGTCCTGCAGTCTCACTCTGTTCCACATCAAAGTCCTTTAGCCATTAGTGCTAACTAACAACCCCTTCTTCACCCCTCCCCACTCATCTTTACCTTTCTTACCTCCCTCCACCCCCTCAGATTTGCTCCGTCTGACATCGAACCCCCACGAACACTCAGACGGCTAAATTGAAGGTCTCTGGGACTCTGTCTATCATTTCAGAGAGCAGATTTTAGGGGACATGGTGACAGATGGAGAAAAATTAAACTGCAGCCTGATGGCAATGGGACAAAGTGTTTGGTCTGATTGTCTGATTGTCTGATTGGCCCACACAAGACAAAACACACAATTTCCCAGAATTCTTTAAAGGTACATGATGTGTTTTAAACCACACTTTTACATCAGAGTCAATTTCTTTATTTATATATAAAACACATTAAACTCTGATATCAACAGGTTCCTGCTTATAGACTTGTTGCTATGGTTACCCCTGAGAGGTTGTATGTTGCTAACGTTGTCTAAACTATTCCTTTCTGTGTAATTTAGGTCATTCGTTTAAGTGTAATTACTGGTCTAGACCAAAGTGTTATTCATGAGCTTTGACATGGTTACCGTGTATCAGGATCTACATTAGACATCAGTAAATAACACACACCTGTCAGCCAATCAGAAACAAGTCTAATAATAATAATAATAATTCTAATAATAATGATAATAAACTTAATGATGTCAGAGACTTGCTGCTGTTCCAGATGTTTATAAATGTGTCCAGTGCTAATGAGTACCTATAATCCTGTGTGTGTGTGTGTGTGTACATGTGGGTGATCTCACTAAGAAAATAACCCCTAACTAAAGAAAATTACAAACCACCATTTCGACGATTGCTTTCAAACATTTAGCCCTTTTTCTTTTCGTCTTCTTTTTTCTTCCCTCAGCTTCGAGCTCTGAGACTTTTTTCACAAACAGTTTCCCCGCTGTTTAGTTCATATTGGATTTGACCAGCAGATGAAAAGATCTAAGGCTGTTTTGTTAAAACATCTTCAATGTTCATCAATTTGACGACGGGAGAATAATAGGAAATAACTCCAGCAGAGATTTGACATAAATCTTAGAGGAAACGAGAAAATGTGTTTTGAATCATGTTCAAAAGTGTCATGAGGTTAAATTACACACACACACACACACACACACACACACACACACACACACACACGCACGCACACACACGCACGCACGCGCGCACACACACACAATATATTATATATATTATATATAGTTTAAAAAGTTTACTGAACAAATAAAAGTTATTATTTTACGTTTGTTATTTTGCTCTGAGACATTTTATTTTTTATATTTTTTCTTGCCATGATTAATGTAAATAAGTGTTATTTATTTTATTATTTTATTTATTTATTTATTTATTAGAGTTTTTTTCATTTGTTTCAGAACTTTCACATGGTGATTTTTCAAATTCAAACTATTATTTTACTTTTTATTTAATCCATGTACTGTTTATGTTGTTATTTTTATTATTTAGTTTTTTTTGTCCTAAATGAAATATTTATTTACATTTAGAAAGTTTTGTTTGATTTATTTATTTTCATTCTTTTTATATTTCTGTCATGTTTTAATATCGATCCAGATAAACCTGCCGTTATGAGCCCAGTCATCATCCAGTATAAATGCCACGTGGTCCATCGTGACTGATCAGTATCAATGTTTTATTTATACACTGACTGATAGAAATCGTAGCCACGGTTACAGTAAACTGAAACCAATCTCAGAAGCTTATGGTGTCGCTACTTCACCTTCATTAGAAGAGTAAGTCTGAGGCTCTGAGTGTGAGAAGGAGCTGAGAGAGGAACCCGTGGACTGTCTGAGTAATATTTGCTATAAAGCTCTTGGTCAACATGTGATAAACATTAGCGTGTGTTTAGCGTGGTCCACAGGCCTGGTCCAGACCACAGATCCCTCACTGATCTGCTGGAGGACTCGGTGAGATCAGGGCCATCTGTGCCTGTGGTGGAGACGCTGCAAAGGAAGTCTGGACTCTGTTGGCTTTATTTAGACCTGCATAAAGCTGGAAACCTCAGCAGGCCTTAAAGTCCTGTCCAATGACCGGGTTTACTCCATCACTTATCAAACCCCGAGTCCCACTCTGTCGTCCTTAATGAGGAACAGCGCAGCAGGGTGAGTTACTGGCTGAGAGCAGGAGAGATGAAAACACTCAGGTGTTATTCATTAAAAACAATAACAGTCCAAACTAAACAGGTTCCTCTTCAGAGAACGAGGCGATTATCCTACAAATATTGTCTACATCAACAGTGTTTGCTGAAGTTTAGGCGTAGAAGCTCCGCCCACTAGATACAAAGTGGCAGATATCTTCAGTACACTTTTCTGGTCTCGGGGTTCAGGACCCATCAGACTGACTGTTAACTCGCCAGTTTCACAAAAGCTGTGCAAAATCTTCATAAAATGACTTTCACAGGAAACCTTTTAAAAATGTCTTAATTATTTTTCACATTTATTAGAGAGTTTTGTGTATATGAAAAACTGCAAACTCTCAGGTTAGAAAGAGTTAGAGTCTGTCAAGTCAGTCTGCTTTCTCTGGAAGCTGCTGTGTGATATTGTTAAAAGTTCCACAGAAATATCAACCATATATTAATAACAGGACGGAGTATTTTTGTTCTCTTTTGGTTTCCATGACGTCAGCTGATAAAAGAAAGGCTTCCTTGAACATCTAACTTGATGTAGTTTAAAAGGTGAATCCAGGCTCAGTGAGTTCCAGCAACACATCTGAAGTGCAACTTAATTCCACTAAATCACAGCAAAACAACATCACGGTATATAATCAGGTCTAACGGTGGAGTGAAGATACGGTGATGTGCGCTGATGTGTATTCGGCCCAAAGAGTAAATAAATCAGAATTAATCTGCTTCATACATGACGATGTAACGACGAGTACATGATGATACATGACAAGTTCTTTGGATTTATTAGGGGGTCACGGTGTCTTAGTGGTTAGCACGTTCGCCTCACACCTCCAGGGTTGGGGGTTCGATTCCCGCCTCCACCTTGTGTGTGTGGAGTTTGCATGTTCTCCCCGTGCCTCGGGGGTTTCCTCCGGGTACTCCGGTTTCCTCCCCCGGTCCAAAGACATGCATGGTAGGTTGATTGGCATCTCTGGAAAATTGTCCGTAGTGTGTGATTGCGTGAGTGAATGAGAGCGCGTGTGTGTGTGTGCCCTGTGATCTGTTGGCACTCCGTCCAGGGTGTATCCTGCCTTGCCACATGCCATTAAATCATCAGAATTTAATGCTAGTTATAAATGAATCATATTAATGTTATTGATCACTTTTACTCAAACTTGAAGTTTTAATTTAATGCAATTTATAATATTCTCATGAGTAACTATTTTATTTTAGCAGTTCGTTCCCTTAATGGTCTCTCTCTCTCTCTCTCTGTCTCTCTCTCTCTCTCTCTCTCTCTCTCTGTCTCCCCACCTCTCTGTCTCTCACTCTCTCTCTCTCCCACTCTCCCCCCTCTCTTTAAGTTAACAATACAAACATTTCCAGCTTGTTATGTATAATACTGTGAGAAACTTCCAGCTCTCCCTCTGACTGAAACACAGTGCTGACACTGGAGACTCCTTCCACACATCATACACACACATTTCTCCTCACAGAAATCTTTACCATATCAACAGTTACACACATATTTAATCCGATCATGTGGACCAAACACTCTACATGTCCCTGTGATTGTACTACTTTGCAGCTCCACTACATTATAAATAAATAATTAACACATTCTGACCCTTCAGAGTTGAGTGCAGTTACCCCTGGGCACATGGCTAAAGCCTGCTCTGGACTGTAAGAAAGGCTGCTGCTTGACGGTGGAGGTTTTTCGCAGGAACACGTGTCATTCTTTTCATTCCGTTGTAGTTTTTAGAACAGTATTCTATTTCAACAAACATTATAACAAGGCAAGGCATGATGTTCAATAACATCAGCTGGGAGCACTAATGAACCGGTGAAAATGTGGAGATGAATGAAATGTTCTGCTGGTGTTCTGTTTGGGGTTGGTGTTCTGTCATCAGTGCCAGGTGATTAATAAAACACTTGCCAAATTGCCGAAAGCGTTTCAGTTTGTTCAAATAAATCTTTCAACTGATAACAATTACATTAACCACCCAGTGCAACATTCTTCACACACAGCCAAAGTATTAACCTGATCAACGAGATCACAAATATCTGAGCTTTTAACCCCTTCTCAGTAGTGTTAATTTCGTCACCTATATTTAATTTAGTCTTAGTCTTAGTCTTGTGCCAAATGTCCTTGTTAGTTTTAGTCATATTTAGTCATTCACATATCTTTTTTTGTTAGTCAAGTTTTAGTCGACTAAAAGTCTTTTAATTTTAGTCTAGTTTTAGTCAAAAAATTTGTACAAAAATTGTACAATTTTTGTACAAAATTGTAGTCTTTTTTTTTAAATAACACATTATTACTGAGATTATTACTGATAAACATTTCAGTAAAAAAAGTGTTTCACATCTGTTTCACTCGAACTTGACCACACATCACATTTTTTACTTTATTGATACTGCTTTTAATCGTAATGCAAAGACCGGTCATCGGGACATAAACTGTCATGTACAATAAAAGATCCTGTGCAGCGACAGGAAATATAATTTAACACAAAAAGCCTAGACCAGGGTGGACTTGCGCTCGGACGAATTGTTTCTACACACACACTAAACAGCGCGAAGCCGCGAACTCGTGCTGAATATTTTAAAGGCGTAACAGCTGATGAAAAAGCAGAGACAATTGTAGACGAAAATGAAGAGAGATTTTATCTTAGTTTTTATTTTATACAAAACATTTTCGTCTCGTCTTTTTTCGTCAACAATAATGCATGTTAATTTAGTCTTAGTCAGCGTTTTTGGACAGTGGTGCAGTCTCGTCATCGTCTCGTCTTAGTCATGAAAAAAAAGGTTGTTGACGAACATATTTCGTCTCGTCTCATCTGACGAAATTAACACTAATTCTGAGCTGGATCAGTGTTCCTTAGCATGATTATATAAGGACTAAACCACTTATATAATCATGACTAAGGAAAATTCCCTTAGTTGTTATGAAGCACATAGTAAGCAGCCTTGCACAAGATGGAAATCGATCACTAAGATTCCTCAAACCCACAGTGCTAGGAATTCCTTGGTTAGCCACCTGTAAGTCTTCTGTTTCTCGGACAGAATGCGAACCCTGCTGTCATGAGCTCTGTAAATCCTTCCTGTGTCTCTCTACCTGAATTGAATTCCAGAAGTGGAAAAGAAAATTTTAATTTCTGCTCTCTATGTAAACTTAGCCTAAATTGTGGTAAGGTCAAGGCATCTGAATTATCTCCCCTCAAGACAATGTTGATGTCTTTCCTGGGAGAACTTCCACTCGTAGCATAGCCACAGTAACAGAAAACTGAGCCATGGGGAAGTATGCTGTCACTTTGCTGCTCTAAATCCCATGTTGTTTCATTATGGAGAATAAAAAATTACTTAATGGAGTTACAGTCAAGGATCATTACCCATTACACTCATAGCCTGAATGTTCACAATACTTAATAGATTCAGTGCCTATATCCTCATCAGGATAGAGAGTGGGATGAGTAAAAGATAGTGTTTATTAGTCTTAACAGTATCTTTTATTATGTCCTATTGTTTGGTTTACACACCTTTGGCAATCTAAGCCTTCATAAATGAGTTACTTTGGGAAATGTTAAACCAGTTTGTTATTGTCTATATAGATAGCATCCTCATTTCATCTTGCTCATAACGTTAACATATAAAGCATCTACATTGGAATGTAAAGAGGCTCTGAGATGAGATGAGATGAGATGAGATGAGATGCAGCAATGTCAAAGACAATAAAGGGACTATGCAGACAATATTACAATAGATATAGGGGTTAAGGGAGAATGCAGACTCAACAAAAGCACACAAAAATACATGTATGAGTTTATATTTATTTAGCTGCATAAGCAAATAGAAGGGGGGGGCACGGTGGCTTAGTGGTTAGCACGTTCGCCTCACACCTCCAGGGTTGGGGGTTGGGGGTATGGGAGGCTACCCCATAATCAATGAGTAGCCTCGGTGTATTTAGATTCCAACAAGAGAGCAGAAGGGGTCAAGAATACTTGAAGCATGAAAAAGCTCTGCCCCCTGCTGTAGCCTTTTGTACTTGAGGTACTAACACAAATAGCCTGCACCTTTTTATCAAAGTAGGTCATAAAAAAACAAAATATCTCTCAGGTACTGTGGTGTGAGACCATTAAGTGATTCATAGGTTAATAATAGTATGTTATAATGAATGTGAAACTTGACTGGGAGCCAATACAATGAGGATAAAATAGAGGTGATGTGTTCATATCTTCTGGTTCTAGTTAGGACTCTAGCTGCTGTGTTCTGGACTAACTGGAGCTTGTTTATGCTCCTACTGGAACATCCAGACAGTAAAGCATTACAATAATCCAACCTAGAGGTAACAAACACATGAATTAGTGTTTCTGCATCATGTAATGACATCATATTTATTATCTTAGTAATATTTCTGAGACGAATGAAGGCTACCGTTGTGGTATTATTTATGTGAGCTTCAAATGAGAGACCGGTATCAATAATCACACCGAGGTCTTTTACTGCTGCACATGATGTAATAGAAAGACCATCCAGAGTTACTCTGTAATCACTCTGTACTCTTACTTCTGGCTGTCTGTGGTCCTGGTACAAGAACTTCTGTATGTCAGAGTTAAGCAGGAGGAAGTTAGTAAGAGTCTACTGTCTAATGTCCTTCACACAATCTTCAATCTTATTAAACTGCTGACTCACATCTGACTGAGCTGAAACATATAGCTGTGTGTCATCAGTGTAACAGTGGAAGCCAATACCATGATTACCAATATTTACACCAAGGGGAAGCATATATAGGGAGAAAAGCAATGGGCCTAAAACAGAACCTTGTGGAACACCGAACATTACTTTAGTTTGTTTAGAGCGGTCACCATTTAGATCTACGAACTGATAACAATTTGCCAAATAAGACCTGATCCAGGAGAGAGCTGTCGCTTTAACACCAACAACATGTTCTAGCCTATCAAGTACGATAGAATGGTCAATGGTATTAAAAGCTGCACTAAGATCGAGTAACACCAGCAAAGAGTCACAACCCTGATCACAGGTCAGTAACAGGTCATTTACCACTTTAACCAGCGTTGTCTCTGTGCTATGATGAGGCCTAAATCCTGTTACATTTCCTGAATATTATTCCTATGTAGGTCTGAACATAACTGCTGAGCTACAACATTTTCTAGGATCCCCGCAATAAAGGGGAGGTACGATATTGGCCTATAGTTGGAAAGGTGGCTTGGGTCGAGGTCAGGTTTTTAATGAAAGGTTTGATAACTGCTAGCTTAAAAGATTTCAGCACATAGCCAGTGCTAAGGGAAGAATTGATTATCTTTAGAGTGAGTTGGAGAGCTACTGGTAATATCTGTTTAAAGAAACATGTACCATAATTAATGCTTTGTAATTAATGCTGTATCTAAAGAAACAACACTCTTTAAAATAAAAAACACAGAGGAATTCTGAATATGGCCCTAGGGGTCTGTAAATAACTATTAAAGGAACTGATTTAGTAGACTTTAGTAGACTATTTATATTGTGTTTGTATAAAGAACTGTGAACATGTTGAATTGATATTTGTGTTTTTGTGTGACACGTTATCATTATAAATCATTATAAATCACTGTGACACCTCCTCCCCTGCCTGTTAGGTGACGATGATGTACTGTATCTAACTATATACCAGTGGACTTCATTTTATTCTATGTATATATGTTCTGTTTCTGTTGAACACAGTAAATTATAGTACTGATCATTTATAGTTTCGACCCAGGGTTCACAATATAGAATTTTATAGGAAGAAATCTGAGCCTTTATTCTACCTGGATGTTTTCACTTATTATTTTGAGTTTTTTTGTTGTTAAATTAATTTATTAGCAATCACAAAATTGACATACTCATGTACTAAGTGATCCTGGAGTATTAGTATTCTACAGCTCCACCGGTTGACAGTGAAATACAGTATGTACGGTATGTCTGAGCCTCTGTAAAACACAGGAAGAAGACAATTTTCCACACTATAGGCTCTATGGCATCCTTGGGGATAAACTTTAACCAGACGGCTGGTGATTTTAAATAAAAAAGATGATGGTAAAGAGACAACCTGAGGCCACAGCACTGCTACAACAAGAGGTTGAAAGGGAAGTGTCAGTTTAAGAAAATGCAGCAGTCAGACGCCTGCATTCCTGAACAAGGTGGAAGATCTTGGCCTAGGGCGAGAAGGTTGTGCATGCTTTATCACCCGCACTGTTACACGATACACTCCATTGTACAGTGACAAAACATTAAACACATACACACACACACGCAGAATGGTGATTGCTGTGCTGCTTCTGTAACTGCGGAGGGTCTGAGTATATGATGTAATATTCTAAAGTGCAATTGAAATAGCCGAACATTTGGAGATTGTGATGGAGGGTGTATCTCTCATGTGGATGGAAAGTCCCCTGTGCCGTAGGGGTCGAGACACGCCACTAGCAGCTGTGTGCCCACATGAGAGAGGAGTGTGTGCAGATAATGAGAGCCTCGCCGGCGTCCAATTACAGACTTTCAATGTCTTTCCTCCCCATGTACACTGCACACACAGTCTTTCAAACACACACACACTGGCATGCGCACATAATCATTTACATACACTCATTCATTAATTTATTTACATCTCTTAGAGGAAGACTTAGGTTACGTGTCCTCTCTGTGGATAAATTTAAACAGTGTCTTTGACCTTTACATTTGACAGACCACAAATAATGGATTGTTCAGAGAACATGTTTATATAAAAACTACTACTACAAATTATTATTATTATTATTATTATTATTCATTCATTCACTCATCTTCTACCGCTTATCCGAACTACCTCGGGTCACGGGGAGCCTGTGCCTATCTCAGGCGTCATCGGGCATCAAGGCAGCATACACCCTGGACGGAGTGCCAACCCATCGCAGGGCACACACACACTCTCATTCACTCACGCAATCACACACTACAGACAATTTTCCAGAGATGCCAATCAACCTACCATGCATGTCTTTGGACCGGGGGAGGAAACCGGAGTACCCGGAGGAAACCCCCGAGGCACGGGGAGAACATGCAAACTCCACACACACAAGGTGGAGGCGGGAATCGAACCCCGACCATGGAGGTGTGAGGCGAACGTACTGTACTAACCACTAAGCCACCGTGCGTTATGTCAACTTTCACTTTTACTCCACTACATTTCCTAGATAAAATGTAGACTTTTACTCCGTTATATTTCCACTAAGCGTCTTCGTTACTCGTTACTACAAAATAAAATCAGAAGAAATGTGTGCGACTGCAATAAGGGAGGTTTGGTGAATCACTGCTCCTAGATTACATTACGCTCCACACGCTCTGTTTCAGCGTAATGTTGCCAAAAGGAGGCGGAAACACAACTGAAACCACCATGGAAGCTGTCTATCTTAGACTGATGTAGTGTGATAAACGAGTGCAGGAGCTCATCCCCTTATCTTCTTTGTCCGACACATCAGAGCGATTTCTCCATCAGTCAAATGATACACAATCATTGAACATTCTCTGTTGTGGTTTACACCTGTGAAGTGAGAACATATGTGTGTGTGTGTGTGTGTAAGACAACACAGTGATGTCGTCACCACCCCACAACAAAGCACCATGTGCTCCAGATGTCTTTCTTTATTGTCTCATCTCACTGGCAGCCATTACAGCATTACATTTGGAACACACTTCTAAAGGGAGTTCACAGCATCAGGATTAACACCACCTCATCCTGCTACCACATGCTAACAAGCTAGCATTATACAATTACTTTGTGTAAATAATACTTACACCCTAACCTTTAAACTACAGGTATATTTTATATGACCTTGTGATGTGTGTTCAAACAGGTGAGTTTTTATCTGATGGACTGTTAGGATTGATCCTGATATGAGCATCGCAGGGATTCATGATAATACACGTGCTGTAGAGATTTAGGTGCTAATAAATAAATAATAGAGCAACTTGAAAGAAGTCATTGAAGAGACTTTGAGGAGTAAACGCAGTACTGCATAAAAACTAAGGTCTTCAGATATTTACAGAAGGGACAGAGAACTTGTACAACTACTGAGGAACCACTGAGGAACGTGCAAAATGCACTGAGGTTGAAGTATTTGCTGATCATCACAGAGTTTTGAATTTGATTTGTACTGAACAGGAAACTTTTAATGTTCCTTGGTATTGGATTCAAATATGAAAATTTTGAGTGATAAATACCAGAAAGTCGCAGTATAATGAATGATCTGGAGAAGAACTGGGGTATATGAAGAAAGACTACCAAGAAGACAGTTACAGTGATTTCTAAAAATAACAGGTTGTAAAGAATAAGTTGAGTAAAGATGATATAAATAATATAGATGAGTAAATCCTGTGGTCAGAAACAATCAGATTCAGCTGATGATGTGAAGAAGTTGTGGCGTTTTCTTCTGAGTACCATTTGACCGTGTAAAGCCACCTGTTGCAGAATTACATCATCACTTTTACCAATTTTAAAAAAGGCCTGCAAATGTTTTTTAAGACCACATTTACATAGTTAATGACTTCTGAAGCCTGTGGGGTAACTTGCCTATAACATTTAGCAGGTCTAATTTCCAGACAAAACATGCTGATCCTATTTTATCTATGTTCAGTGGTGTGAATTACATCATCCGTCTCATTTTCTTTGTCATGACATAGGGACCATAGAAACGGGCAGACAAAGCTGACCCTGGGACAGGTAAAAGCACCAGCACCTCACCACCAAGCACAAAACATTGCACCACCACCTTCTGGTTAAACTGGCACTTTATGCCTTTCTGCACAGTGGGTAGGAGGTCTTCCGAGTCCCCTTTAAATCCCCAGCAGGAGACTATTGGCCACAAGCGTCGCAATGCCACAGAGGTTGATGATGATGATTAACAGCATTGCAGGCAAATCTCACGGACATATTTTATTTACGTTACATATATGTATTTGCGTCTTGTTGGGCTTGTTGATGTTTGTTGAAGCAGAAGGGTCAGTCATGTGACCCCAAGTGTGAGGAAGACCTACATGAATTAAGGACATTATGATCAAGCGTTAGTGTTATTAAAGCAGCTAAAGGCTGAGTGCAGATGAGTGAGTGATGGTGCAGCATTGCTCTGTCCTGAGCAGACCTGCGGTGGTGTGACAGGCTGAAGGGGAACGAGAGGAGGAATGAGAGGAATGATTGTGGAGCTCAGAACTGCAGGTCTGTGCAGAGAGGTGGCCTGAGGCTCTTACACTCGCTCACCAGTATACTAGCTATTATTAATATCTGACTCACCGTGGCTAACAGTGCAGGAGAGGAGATCACAGAGTCGGGGGAATGTGGGGAAACTCTCACTTACAGTATGCATACACTTACACCCCTTCAGCAGTTCAAACACAGTTCAATTCCACAAGAAAACCACAAACCTGCATGTGGTAACACTGTAGCAGAGAACGAACTGGGAAGAAATGAATATACCTGGTGAAGTTGGACACGAGAGTGGATGATCAACTTTTGGTACAGTAGATCTCTTAGCTCTGAACTTTGTCCTCTTGAGCTTACAGATACATCACAATTTCGGAGGTGTGTGTTGGGGGATTTTGAGGTAAATGTTCTGTATACAGTAAGTGTAAATGTGATGAGTGAGTGAGGTGTGTTTGTACAGCATATACACACTGACAATATACCATTACTGAATGAGAAACCTGTACACATATGCTTAAGACAATTATTTAGAAAGCCGTTTATCAGCTTATCCTATATCCAATAATGATTCAGTAACCTGTTTGACTACACACACATATCCATACACTGAGTTGAGCTCTAACCCACGGTTAGGTGTGGAGATTAAATGGCCTTTCAATACATTTCTCTTTCCTCTTGGTAAAGATCTCCTCGTGTATGACGTGCCAATGTAATGTGCTCTAATAGAATCTGAATTATGACAGAGATTAAGACTTGTCATCAAATAATGCTTCATGAAATACCAGAAATACCATTTTTGTGCTGACGAACTATTTAGGACATGCTTTAAATAGCATAATAAGTGAAACATCAGCTGTGTGTGTGATCAAGAAGTGAATTTTCTATTTTATTTCACAGCTAAATGTAAAGTAATCATCTCTCTATCAGAATACACAGTTTATAAAATAACACTTGATCCAGCACAACTATTCATTTGTATTTCACTTCATGAAGTCACAAAATAACAAATTGAGACCCACAATGTTGTCCTTGTATGGGACATCAGAAAAAATGTGAAGGATCATCTGACCAAGCACTGAACCTCTACACTTCAACTTCATTTGTGGTTTTATCCGTAAAATTCACACATAATCGTCGTCACTGGTTACGTTGTGTCTCGTCTAATCTGCTCCATTAACTCAGACATCGTGTACGTTTTGTGAGCAGGACTAAGTGTTGAAGATTTATACTTAAATAATAATTCTTTTAAGGAGCTTAGCGACTGGAGTCGAGCCTCACGAAGTGGGTGGCACCTGTTAACTGTATTCATTGTAGTAGAAGTGAAAACCTCTAATTGTTAACTCTTATAATTACTCAGGAGGGATTCCAGGCTTGTTATGATGACTGTCATGGTCACAGGTTTGTTTTCACACAAATAAACTTCCGGTTCATAATGAAACCATAAACAGGTGCTAACATGACAAGCAATCATGTTATCGGACACCACACCCTACACACCGACTGCCTTCACACCAAGTTGATGAGCACTTGACATACACGGAACACAACACTATTCTGACACATGATTTACTTAAAACACACTTACATTTCAATATTATATGTGTTCATGTTAATGTGATTCTGTTACACTGTGGAGCTTCTGTACTAAGACAAAATCCTTGTATGTGAAAACATACCTGGCAATAAAGATCTTATAACACCTGAGACTGTTCATATAGACCATGGATTAGGTCTCCTACATCAGTACTGCATCTCAAAGTAGTTCACCATTATTTAAATCAAAGTCCTTTAATCTTCTAGACATTTTTATGACTGTTCCTAATAAATATATATTAACGGATTTTAACTACACATGTGTAATGATGCAGGACAAAGGCGAGTGAGGATCCAAATGCAGATTTTAGAGTTTTAATAATCCAAAACACAAAAGCAGCTGAACAGACAGGCAGACAGAACAAGGCAGCAAACAGGGCTAACAAGAAACGGGAACAGGCAGGCAGACAGACCAAGGCAGAGCACAGAGCTAGCAACAGGGACAGGCACACCAACATCCAACATGCAAAAACGACCAACACCAGGGAAGTGAACAAACAGTATAAATAACAGACAGGAACCAATCACAGCACAGAAACAATCAGAGACAAAGACAACATACCTGAAGGAGAGATGGAGTTCAATTAATGTCTGTGGTAACCAATGAGTGGGCGGAGCAAACAATTAACAGGGAAAGACAGCAGACAGAAACCAGTCCGGGAGGGCGGAGTGAAGGCGCAACAGGGTGGAAGGGCGGGTCGAGTTCGTGTTGTGGTAAGGCCGACTGGGCAGGTGGCCAGGGCGGAGCCGGCAGAGCAGGAGGCCAGGGCGGAGCCGGCAAAGAAGGAGGCCAGGGCGGAGCCGGCAGAGCAGGAGACCAGGGTGGAGCCGGCAGAGCAGGCGGCCAAGGCAGAGCTGAAGGCCAGGGTGGTGCCGCAGGCCGAGCCAGAGACCACAGCGAAGTCGGCGGCCAGGGTGGTGCTGCAGGCCGAGCCAGAGACCATAACGGCGTTGGCAGCCAGGGTGGTGCTGCAGGTGGAGACAGAGACCCGAGCAGAGCTGGAAGCCTGGGTGGTGCTACAGGTCGAGCCAGAGACCATAGCAGAGTTGGAAGCCTGGGTGGTGCTACAGGTCGAGCCAGAGACCATAGCAGAGTTGGCGGTCAGGGTGGTGCTGGAGGTGCTCTGAACCTATAAGTAGGGACAGGAGAGGGAGAGACAGCAGACAGAAACAGGGAGACAAAACTAGGGACTGACCGAGCAGATCAGCAGAGCAGTTTGGTACCAAGCCCTTCAGGCAGGACAGAGAGTCTACGGGGCTTGGGCGCAACCATACTCGCTGGTTCCGTCGACCCGGTCGGTTCCATCGGCCCGGCGTCTCAGCGGGTTCGGGTGCGTCGGCGGGTTCGGGTGCGTCGGCGGGTGCTTCAGGGATGCTGGTCGCCCGAACTGACACCATCGGGGTATTCGCCAGGTTGGTGATCCGCCGGTTCACACGGACCTCGACTGAGCTTTCCGGTCTGGCATCCACGTGGACAGGCTCGGTCACCGGCGTACACAGGCCTGGGTTGGGCTGAGGTACTGTAGGGGTTTCAGGCGTGTGTGGCTGGCCTGGCAACGTAGCCCATGGACCCCGATGCCTACCCCCCCCCCAAAAAAAATATTTAGGACCGGTGTCTGTCTCTGCCCTGCACATGGCTAGGGAGGACCTGCCCAGGAGCAATGCGAAGTTGGCCAGGTCTGTGAAAGGCCCCCACCTCTCAGCCCAATGGCATTAGGTAGTGTATCGAGTCTCGCAATCCATGCCGGAACATGTCCTTAAGGGCCCTCTCCCCAAAGTCCACCTGATTACACAGGTCCAGGAACACCTCCACATATTCCTCAAGTGGGGAATCCCCCGGACATAAACAGAGCAAGATTTCTGCTGGATCCATTTGTGCTTGTTCATTCTGTAATGATGCAGGACAAAGGCGAGTGAGGATCCAAATGCAGATTTTAGAGTAATAATCATCCAAAACACAAAAGCAGCTGAACAGACAGGCAGACAGAACAAGGCAGCAAACAGGGCTAACAAGAAACGGGAACAGGCAGGCAGACAGACCAAGGCAGAGCACAGAGCTAGCAACAGGGACAGGCACACCAACATCCAACATGCAAAAACGACCAACACCAGGGAAGTGAACAAACAGAGTATAAATAACAGACAGGAACCAATCACAGCACAGAAACAATCAGAGACAAAGACAACATACCTGAAGGAGAGATGGAGTTCAATTAATGTCAGTGGTAACCAATGAGTTGGCGGAGCAAACAATTAACAACAGGGAAAGACAGCAGACAGAAACAGGGCAGAAACACAGACAGACTCATTACAATATGTTTAATGTTTGTCAATAAGGAATAAAGAAAAAAGAAAAGTGGACGGTGCAGAAGGACAACGGAGGATGTGATCATTTGTCCCCATTGCAGCAGATTGTTGGCACTAACACACTGGTATTTCAGACAGCAAATAAACACTGAATTATCAGTTCTTTGTTCAGTTATGTGGTCATGTCACCTCAGATAGAAACAGTGAGCAGGTGAAAATGGGGTTATATTTTAAAGTAAATGTACGAACTCTAACACACTAACTTGGTTCTGTCCCTCGTGTGCTGGGGATTAGTATGAGATTTTCAGGTTTGTTATGTCTTTCAGTGCGTCCTCGCATCTTTCAGTGCGTCCTCACATCTTACACTAAACTGTAAACTGCCTGGAACTTTTCCTTTTTCAGGTCATACCTCTGTGTGCGAGTCTGGCTGCAGCTCAGCTGTTAGCCACAACGTTCATCACTGCTGCGCTCTGTGATCTGGGAGCGGATGCAGCTCTGAGCAGCTTGTGGCCTGTGTGGGTCAGCAATGGACAAAAAAACAGTAGAGAGAGAAAGAAAAAAGGGCGCAGAGAGAGGAAGATTAAAGAGATGAAGCTCCTGAATGCTCTGAGTTATTAATGCTGGAGAGACTAATTACACCGTCCACTTCTGAAGAGAAATTTAAAATCGTTTAGCAGAGATAACTCTGATCAAAGGGAGAGAGAGAGAGAGAGTGAGAGAGAGGGAGAGAGAGATAGAGAGAGAGGGAGTGAGAGGGAGAGAGAGAGAGGGATAGAGAGAGAGATAGAGAGAGAGATGGGGACAAAATAATTCAGTATTAAAGATAGTGATTGAGATGTTCTCCTGCTCAGCTGAACCCTGCACTACACCAGCATTCCCCATCTCACTGCAGAAATGTGTAGTTGAGGCTGCGGCGTAGTCTAGCAATGGTTTGTTAATGGAAGGCGGAGCCAGGAAACACGAATGGAAAGAATATACACCTGTGCAGGTTTGCTTTAAGTTTTGTTCAGTGTTTCAGTGAGTGGCAGCAAGGATAAAGTGGGGAGGGATGAGTGGCACAATAAAAAGCCTGGGAGCATGCAACTGTGTGTAAAGTACAGTCACTGAAAACAAAGAAAAAAGAAAGAATCCGTGGCCTGCCTCATGTTTCCTCTTTCTCTACTCAGTCCTGGACTCACACAGGTGCAGAAACAGGACATTGTACCACTTGGTGAGAACCTTTGCTGCCATCCACCAGGCAACACCGGGCCCTCCTGGAGCTGTGCACAAAACAGGAGCAGCGGTCACGGGCCCTGCTCCAAGCTCAGTATTCAATTCAATTCAATTCTAGTTTATTTGTATAGCACTTTTTACAATAGACATTGTCTCAAAGCGCCTTTACAGAACATAAACATAGAACAAAAGGTTAATGTAAAGAATAATATAAAGATTAATATAATAAAAAATTCAAGATTAATATTATATATATTTAAATGCTTATGTATTTATCCCCAATGAGCAAGTCTGAGTACTGATGGGTTCTCTAGAGCCTGGACCTGGTAGCCTCTGCAGCCCAGGCCTATGTCATGATAGCCAAAATAGGACAGTAGGATAACCTGGATGTGTTCAGGATATTTGAGCGTGCCACAGAAGTGTGAGGCTGGACAGCATCACAGCGGGCAGTCCAGCTGCTGCAACAGCTTTTAGGCACTATAATGCTAAAGTATGCAGACTTAAAGCAGACCATTTTGCAACAGGTTGGCCACACCCCCAGACAGCAACATCAACATTAGGGTTCTCAGATGCTTGCTAAGCTCAGCTGCCACCTTGCATTCACCCAACAGATCCGGGACACCAGATAAAGGTGGCTGCTAGCATTTGGGCACAACGACAAATTCGCATCCCTCATAAAATCTGTGCCAATATGTACAAATATGTGAACCAGATGATCGTCTGAGGTGACCCCTGAAAGAACAACAGCATTATTGTTATGTCCATGTCAGTATGTGGGTATGTCAGGGGTATGTGGTAGCTCAGTGGTTAAGGTGTTGGGCTACTGATCGGAAGGTCATGGGTTCGAACCCCAGGTCCACCAAGCTGCCACTGCTGGGCCCTTGAGCAAGGCCCTTAACCCTCAGTTGCAAGTCACTCTGGATAAGGGTTTCTGCTAAATGCCGTAAATGTAAATGAGCAGTTGGGGGGGTTCAGTGCCTTGCTCAAGGGCACCTCAGTCGTGGTATTGCCGGCCTGAGACTTGAACCTTAGGGTTAGGAGTCAGACTCTAACCATTAGGCCACATTTTCCCCATTCACTGCATCTTCAGCCAAACACGTCCTGAACCTTTTATTAAGTGGACATACAGTATGTCCCTCAGGTACATCACTACTATCTTCTGTAGCTGATTCGCTGAAACAATGCAAAAAGACTCACTGATGAAAATATTTCATTTTGAATATGTTTGTGATGTGAAGAACTGTGAGCTGTGGTGTCTGAAGGAAGGACATGAATCATGGATTGGTGAGAGAGCTTTTTATTCAAAAACAGCAGCTTAGCTAAATTTAATTTTCTTTATGTTAAATGGTTCTCATTTCACTCCACACAGGGTGGCCACGTCCTGTAGGCTAATAGCTAATACATTACGATTCACAAGCCAGTAAAAAACATTGTTCTTAAACAAACAAACAAACAAAAAAGCAAAGAAACAAACAAACAAACAAACCAAAAATTTTCTCTTATTGTGAAACACCTCAAAACCATTCAATAAAATCAAATCATAAAACTACACATTAAAATTCATTCACTCATTCATCTTCTACCGCTTATCCGAACTACCTCGGGTCATGGGGAGCCTGTGCCTATCTCAGGCGTCATCGGGCATCAAGGCAGGATACACCCTGGACGTAGTGCCAACCCATCGCAGGGCACACACACACACTCTCCTTCACTCACACACTCACACACTATGGACAATTTTCCAGAGATGCCAATCAACCTACCATGCATGTCTTTGGACCAGGGGAGGAAACCGGAGTACCCGGAGGAAACCCCCGAGGCATGGGGAGAACATGCAAACTCCATATACGCAATGTGGAGGCGGGAATCGAACCCCCAACCCTGGAGGTGTGAGGTGAACGTGATAAACCCCTAAGCCATCTTGCCCCCCCTACTTTGATCATGATTTTTGAAATTTTTTATGGATTCTGTAAACTCTAGACACTGCTCAGGAGATCGTAGTCAGGACTGAACTGCAGAGATCAGGACTGTGGGCTGCTCAGTGATCTACAGCTGAAGAACAGGGTCCAGGTTTTGGTGTAATGTAATGAAGGTCGACTGGATGGTGATGTGCCGATAGATGATATAATATTTTGGGCTAATTATTTGATGATGGAAACTGCTAGAATATTCAGGAAGTTTATTCAGGAGCTATAAATAGACCTCTATAAAAGTTAGTGTATATTTTTGGTATTTCTTCCTGCATTCATCGGCTGCCTTTAGTTCAGTAATCCGTATTGAGGAACATGTTTAAACGTCCTGCGAAGAAGGAAAAAGCTTTAGTGTTGAGTTAGATCATAATTATGCTGTCGCACCAGTTTAAGGACACAATGTTCCTGTGAAGATGCCACAGGTGCTGTGAGGACAGAATCTGAAACATGTCTCATGCACTATTCAGGAAGTGGAGTGTACTTCAGATCCACAATACGGAGCTAGCGTCTGTACGCTCGGGACTAGCCGCCATTTACAGCACACATGACGAGGAAATATTTAACCCCACTGATCAATATTTCAGCATTTTATCTCGTCTCTACTCTGCTTGAGTGAAAATGGAAGAGCTGGGCATGGTGTTAAAAGCACATTTTTAATATTTAATGAGGGCAACAAGAAGAATTAACCCACCGTTCTCCTCGAGCTCACGCTAATGCTAAGGCTATGAAATAATCAGAAGGATCAAACTGGGATGTTAGCATGGATCAAATGTTTGTAAAGGAAGCTGAGAGTGAGCAAGCTACGAGACCTCAAACAACCTCTTGTGAAGTTTTTTTATCTGAAGAAAACAAGCACTGATTCTCTGAGACACACATCAGAGGAGGATGATGCGATACCTTAAAACAGGAGCAGAGCCGTGGATTATGTAGACGTTTAGACAGAGAGGATAACTGTACAGCACAGGATGCTGGGAACAAAGTACAAATCAAGTCGTCACACCGCATTAAAGTGATGTGTAAGAGTGTAATCTGGAGCTATAAGTTGGAGATTAAAGTGATTAAAGCTTGCTGTGTGTGGCAGGGTTCTTCTGATCAGACCATGAAGGATCTATCGTTCCTGACTGTGGCTTATCTCAGATCTCCATAGCTTTGGCTCACTGAACTCCCATTTTCGCTTTGATAACAGCAAAAAGAAATGCAACATTTAACGGAAAGGAAAAAATATGCCGAAAAACCTCAACTAAAACGTGTCCTGTTGAAGATCTGAACACTGTCACAGAGCCTAAAGATCTGGAACTGAACACATCTAAAAAACCACTAACACAGAGCTAAAACCTACAACCTGAAATAAATCAACGTTAGTCAAGAAATTTGGCTGAAAAACTGAAACTGTTGGAGTCTGAATCCACTGACCTCATCTCTCTATCTCTGTCTCTCTGTCTGTCTGTCTGTCTGTCTGTCTGTCTTTGTGTGTGTGTCTGTGTGGATCTGATTGTGTGTCTGTGTGGATCTGATTGTGTGTCTGTGTGTGTGTGTGTGTGTGGGGGGGGTCTGATTGTGTGTCTGTGTGTGTGTGTGGGGGGGGTCTGATTGTGTGTCTGTGTGTGTGTGTGGGGGGGGTCTGATTGTGTGTCTCTCTGTGTGTGTGTGAGTGGGTCTGATTGTGTGTCTGTGTGGATCTGATTGTGTATCTCTGTGTGTGTGTGTCTGTGTGTGTGTGTGTGGGGGGGGTGTAAGTGTCAGGATGAGGAGACAGTGGAGGCTCCTTTTAACACTCAGCTCTTGGTAGTTCAGGGCTTTGTGACAGAAGGACAGGGACAAGGACAGGGACAAGGACAGGGACAAGGACAGGGACAAGGACAGGGACAAGGACAGGGACAAGGACAGGGACAAGGACAGGGGGACACTTTATTTCATGTGTTCCCTATAATTAATGGCTGCTTTTTGGATATTTAACTGTAACTGCTCCACATACAGTTTGGAGCTTTTCTGTGCACCTGTAGGATGTTTGTGCAGAACCCTGTGCTCAGGATTTCAGTTGGATGTTTGTCCCATTTTGCCCAATCAGTGTGTGTTCGTGACCCCACACCTCACTGCCATATAGTGCAATGTTCAGTTAGGGATTTAATATTTTGATCCAGATTTGAATTAGAATTGTTGTGTAAAAATCCTGTCTTTCTTTATCTCCGAGTTCATTTACAGCCGTGCAGACGTTTCCTGTGTTTGTGACTGTGAGCCTAAATATGTGGATTTGTGGATTCTTCAGCAGGATGGTTTCTGATCATAAACTGGTGCTGATTTCTCTGAGATCTGGGGCTTTAATCAGACACCAATATTTTGGCTTTTTGGTGGTTGACTGTTAGAGCCCAAGTCTGACAGAAGCAGAGATAGTTGCTGTTCTCTCTCTCTCTCTGTCTCTCTCTCTCTGTCTCTCTCTCTGTCTCTCTTTCTCTCCCTCTTTCTCTCAGAGTTAAACACACAGTTGAGATGAAAATACTCTTCCCTTTGCTGAGTTTTTAATTTGCGGCCGGTTTGAGGCTTGCTGTAGGGTCAGGAGTGGGACAGCAGGACTCCTGTTTACTGTCCAGTCACTGAATAACATCTCTGATCACACACACACAGACACAGACACACACACACACAGACACACACACGCGCAGACACACACACGCGCAGACACACACACGCGCTCAGACACACGCAAACACACACAGAGACACACATGCAAACGCACACACAGACACACATGCAAACGCACACACAGACACACATACAGACACACACAGACACACATACGCAAACACACACACACAGACACACACACGCAAACATACACACAGACACACAAACACAGACACACATGCAAACACACACACAGACACACATGCATACACACAGACACACAGACACTCACAGACACACTCACAGACACACACACTCACAGACACACACATGCAAACACACACACAGACACACATGCAAACGCACACACAGACACACACGCAAACAGACACACACACACACACGCAAACACACACACACACACACACACACTCATGCATACACACACACAGACACTCACAGACACACAGACACACACACTCACAGACACACTCACAGACACACTCAAAGTGTTTAGAATAGAGTGATATAAATCTGTTTGTATCTAAATAGAATTGTATTTAAAACTTTAGTTTAATACATTTTTTAAAATGTTTCAGAATTTAAAAAGAAATAAATTCTGAACTATTGTAATTATTTCAGTCATCTTCACTAAACCTTTTATCTTGTTCAGGGTGGATCAACGTACACTGGGTGTGAAGTGGGAATACACGCTGGATGCCGGTACACAAACACACAAAAACACACTCTCACACACTCATTCACATTGTAATGAACACGGAACAGAGCGGACCCAAACGCAGGATAGCAAAAACAAACAGGGTTCAATCCGTCCAGACAGTCCCGACGGGTCTGGGAGGGGGGAGCAAGGCACACGGCGAGGCAGGTGGGCGGGAAGCAAGGCACATGGCGAGGCAGGTGGGGGGGAGCAAGGCACATGGCGAGGCAGGTGGGGGGAGCAAGGCACACGGCGATGCAGGTGGGGGGGAGCAAGGCACACGGCGAGGCAGGTGGGGGGGAGCAAGGCACACGGCGAGGCAGGTGGGGGGAGCAAGGCACACGGCGAGGCAGGTGAGGGGGAGCAAGGCACATGGCGAGGCAGGTGGGGGGAGCAAGGCACACGGCGGCGCAGCCAGAAAGGGCCGAGCGAGGTCCACAGCCGAAAAAATGTAGACCGAAGTCACCAAACGTGCCAAGACCAGGTTACCGCTATCCCGCTGGGTCCTAATGTGGCGGCATCTTCTGTAATGAACACGGAACACAGCGGACCCAAACGAAGGATAGCAATAATAAACAGGGTTTAATAACAGAAAACACGAAACATGACACGGACTAGAGACAGGACAAAACCACAGTAGATGCCGCTCTGCACAAGGCAACGCGACACAGTTAAGTAGACAAGGTAATTACAATGGGGAACAGGTGTGTGGAAGCGGGCAGGAAGAGTCAAGGGGCGGGGCAGACACGTGACGAAGAACATAAACAAATGCACGTGGCCAGAGTCCGGGCAGAGTCCTAACACACACCTTGGGGCAATTTAACTCAGTCAATCTACCTGCCAGTGTGTTTTAGGAGGTTAGAAGCAACCTGACAGAATCTGGAGGAAACCAAAGATCCTGCAGGAAACCTATGGGAACATGAGGAGAAACATCTAACCCAGGACTCTGGAGCTGTGAGGCAGATATGCTTATTATTATTATTATTATTATTATTATTATTATTATTATTATTATTTAGTAGTAGAATTTGCTATTCTAATGTATTTATTTATTTATTTATTTATTTATTTATTTGTTTGTTTGTTTGTTTGTTTATTCACTCCATTATTTAACCCATAATATAGCCTAATAAAACTTTATGAATGTATATTTAATAAATAATATACCATTTAATAATATAAAAAAAATAATAGTCAAAGATACAGTATTTAATATGCTGCAATATAAATAAGAAACATAAATAAATTATTTATATAAGTTAAATATTAAGCACAAAAATCTTTCTTTCTTTCTTTCTTTCTTTCTTTCTTTCTTTCTTTCTTTCTTTCTTTCTTTCTTTTTGCTTTCTTGATATCCAGATTATAATAATATCTCCTGAATGATATTTAGTTTATAACATTTATGTGATATTAAGATTTCTCATCTAAATATTGCTATTTTTTCCTGACACCATAATGCAGGATTTAATAGTATTTAAATTTCATATTTAAATGTTTAAAAATATTTTGTGCATCTGTGACATTTTAAAGTCTTTGTTGAAAATTAGGGAGAGTTTAGCCCTGTGATGGGTTGGCTCTCCGTCCAGGGTGTATCCTGCCTTGATGCCCGATGACGCCTGAGATCCCCGGCACAGGCTCCCCGTGACCCGAGGTAGTTCGGATAAGCGGTAGAAGATGAATGAGTGAATGAAGAGAGAGTTTATGATGTCAAGTCGACAAGCATGTAGATGCCTAAAAGCACAATTAGGTCAGACTTTAGGACCCTGCAGCTTCAGACTGGAGTCGGTGTCGAGGATTTCTCTGAAGTTCCTGACAGGGAATCTGAGGACTGAGTAAAGCAGGAACATCTTGTTGGTGTTGGAGTGACATGAACTTTGAGGTGAGATTATATGTGAACACTCTATAAGGAGGAGATACATTTTCAGGTATCTGATATCATTCTGATTATCTTTCATCATCACTGAGCCACTTAGCGTAATGACTCTGATGGAGAATGAAGCACGTTCACAAGCTGGAGAAACATCTTACTTCAGTATCAATGACCTCATCACTGGTTAACCAATCACCACTCTTCTAATGTTCTGTTCTTCTAATGTTCTGCCATCCATCTATCAATTCCACATTACTCAAAAAATGTTTTATTTGGTTGGTGACACTGGAGAGTGTGTGAGAGTGTGTGTGAGAGTGTGTAAGAGTGTGTGAGAGTGTGTGAGAGTGTGTACGAGTGTGTGAGAGTGTGTGAGAGTGTGTGAGTGTGTGTGAGTGTGTGTGAGAGTGTGTAAGAGTGTGTAAGAGTGTGTGAGAGTGTGTAAGAGTGTGTGAGAATGTGTGAGTGTGTGTGAGTGTGTGAGTGTGAGAGTGTGTGAGAGTGTGTAACAGTGTGTAAGAGTGTGTGAGAGTGTGTGTGAGAGTGTGTAACAGTGTGTAAGAGTGTGTGAGAGTGTGTGAGAGAGTGTGTGAGAGTGTGTAACAGTGTGTAAGAGTGTGTGAGAGTGTGTGAGAGTGTGTGAAGTTTTAAATGAAAGTCTACTGTATGAAACTGGAACATTGAGTGCAAAAGCAATTCCAATCCTAAAGCTTTCAAAGGAAGAACATCTACATCCTTCAGCAGCAGTGAGCATCTCCAAGTGACTCCAACAACAAGCATCTGGATGAATCAGCTAAATCTGTAGATCCATTCATCCATCCATCCATCCATCCATCCATCCATCCATCCATCCATCCATCCGTCCATTCAGCAATCTATCAGAAATGACCACAAGTCACACCAAATCTCTCTCTTACTTTATTATTATTATTATTATTATTATTATTATTATTATTATTATTATTATTATCTTAAATCTTAAATTATCCACAAAATAAAATAACTTATACATTTCAACTTAAAACATTATACAGTTTTAAATAATAAAACAAAACTACAAAAGAAATGTGTATAATGTGTGGAGGCAGAAAGTGACTTCAGTCATGTACGGAGAGCTGAAGCTGCTGTGACTGTGCAAACAGTTCCACTGAGGATGACACGGTTCACGTGACAGAACAGAGGACAAACTCAAATCCTTCTACTTTTGTCCAGTGAACCATGAAGAGCATGTGTGTGTGTGTGTGTGTGTGTGTGCTTGTTTTCCCCAGCAGAATTCCCCTCTGCATTAGGACGGGTTTCCCCACTGGTGCTCGGCGTGCTGCAGGTTAAATTAAGAGATTAACAGTGCAGCTAAAGAGTTGAGGATTAGAGATTCATCCAAGGAGGAAAGATGAGAAAGATGAACTGCCCTGGAGAAAGTGCTCCTGTTATGTTTATGCCTCCTGTTTCCATAACTATGAAGCTACCTGAAGGCGCTCGATGATTTGATGAGTACAGCTGTGTCATAATATCATTATAGTACAGAGTAATAAGAACCTACAGCATCTGAGTCCCGAAAGATTAAACTGGACTTCTTATCTGGGTGCCAATATTTATAGGCAGGTTCCAAACACCACATTGAGGTGTGCTTAACTCTGGTTTCATATGATTGTTAGCTAGGATAGGAAGTTAGTGAGAAAATGGTATCACTGGGGCTTCCTCGAGTCTCAAAGAACTCTTTAAGGGGGTTTTATGGTAGACACGATTCTCCAGAACTTCCACTGCGTGGGGTAAACTACACCACAGTTAGATATGTGGAGAAGATCCTCATCAATACAACATCAAGCTTTCCATGGTAAACACTGTTAATTACTATGGCAACACTAATTATCGGGTGGTACAAACATTCTGGTGAATAAAGATACCGTGCCAGAGGGCGACGTTTGTCTTAGCACCGCTTTAATGTGTCTTACAGTCCGGAAAATCCAGTAAACACCAGCAAGTGTGTGGAACACCAACTAAAGTGTTAAGACAAATAAAGATGTACAAGAAAACCCAAGGCATTGTGAACAGTGGATAAATCTGCTGGATCTTTTTTGTCTTCTTTGAGAGAGCCCCTGACGTTCGCTTCCCCTGAGCTCAGATATTTAAAGGTTAACCATGTTACTCAGTGCTCTCTAAAGTTCATCCACAATCCTTATTTTATTAATAATCTTATTTCATTTAAAAACACTTTTGTTTCTGAAAGAACAGTGCAGAACTACTGTGAGTGGACTTGTGGTGTGAAAAGGTGGTCACGAGGGGGCAGAAGTGGGCACGAGGGGGCAGAGTTACACAGTGTACACCAGGTTTATACTCCAACAAGTGTTTCTTTACTTTCTGTTCCATTACAGAGAACAGAATACTAGCAGTCCCTTGGTTAAATGTCTGATCATCTCTCGATCGTCTTTGTCCTGCCCTTGTGTCTCTCCCTGTCGCTGGATGTTTATATATTTATTCGTTTATCCAAGTTGTAGCTGTTGTCACTTACAGACGCTGACCCACTCATTTACCCTGCACTCCTCACACACCACGTAGCAGCACCAGTGGAACTTGCAGTTGCAGCGTTCACGTCGTGTTTGCTGCAGGATGTTGTGTCCTCGCCCACAGCACAGACTCTCGCAGTTGTCCATGCCTTGGCTCGTCTTGTTGCAGATGCGTCCCTGAGTCCCTGCCGAGTCTGACTCGATGTCCCTTTCGCAGAAATCTGGAGACTTCTCAAAGTAGACAAGCTCGTTGGCGTTGTTGCGTCGCCGCTGGTGCTGCGGGGGATGGTGGTGAAAGTGGTTTTGATGATTGTGATGATGATGATGATGATGGTGCTGGTGCTGAGGTACATGCTCCACTTGGCCTGTGTTGCGGTTGTGTGTTTTGATAAGTGCAGCGAGGTTGAAGCGCTCCTTCAGGAGCGAACCCACCAGCCGAAAATCAGGGGTCACCTGCCAACATGTCTTAAGCTGGCAGCTTCCCGACGTGCCGTGACACTTGCACTTCCGCCGCATGTGATCCAGCACCACCTGCAAGACAGGAAACAACAATCAACTGCTGAGAGAATGTCCAGTGAGACGGAGCTAGATCATGGACTAAAATCGGTAGACATCACACATGAAACAAGAAACTAATCTAAACTACTGCTCGACTGTATTGAACTGACACACGTTTAAATATATAAACTATTAGAGTTTAGTGAGGTTTAAAATGTCAACAGGAAACAGATTTATTTCCTTCCCTTCAGATCATTACAGCCACATCCAGCTCAACTTGCGCTAATGAAAAACTTCTACGTAATCAGGTATAATCGCAGTCTAACGACATGTCCAGCCCTGATAACACAGAATGTGTGTGTGTGTGTGTGTGTGTGTGTGTGTGTACATGTTTAGTCCTCCCTTCCTTCATCTATCAGCTTCACTTACCAACTCTCAGATTCAATTACTGAAAGGAAGTGAGGGCCACCCTCATACTGACAGACACACACACACGCACACACACACACACACACACACACACACACACACACACACACACACACACACACACACAAAGAGCTCAGCAGTCCAGTACTGCTGCATTGTTCAGCTGCAAATAATACATTTTATTTACTGTATCTAAACTACCTAAATTATCACTGTGGCAACAACTAACACACACTTATAATATGCTATTGTAATGTAATGGTGTATAATAAGAACGTGATATAAATAAAATGATCCTGAGCTCAACTCCTTCCTAATATAAATAAAAGTGTAGCACACATAATGCCAAGTGTGCATGTATGACTGAGGGCTTGAAGAATACAGGAGAATTTAGGACACAGCCAGTCTGCAGTGTTACACAAGAAATGTCTCATTTTTAAAAGTGTCCCACATGTAGGGGACAAGGAGAGAAGTGTAAAACCCCTGCAGCCGTGTAGGAAGTGGACAAGCCTGCTCACATCCTGTGTGATCAGAGAAAAGGCAGAAGCTGTGATTGAAGCACCTGGAGGCTCAGGGTGTCGGACCCAAACAGGAAGTGATGTGTGGAACAGAAAGTACGTCTCTAGTTCTGTGATTTTGAGATCACTGCAGTTTGGGACACACACACACACAGTGGACTAGTGATGGTGTTTGTGTGTCCTGCAAGTGAATAGGGAATGAGGTGCGATTTCAAATGTGTATCTGTTCCAGACTTTGATGTGTGTGTGTGTGTGTGTTCAGCCCTATTAAAGCAGCAACACCAGCTGAAAAATTAATCTAGAACCCACTGATGGTGAGGGAACAGGTTAGTGACATCCACACACTCAGCCCTGAGTCATCTCTTTCTCTCTCTCTCTCTCTCTCTCTCTCTCTCTCTCTCTCTCTCTCTCTCTCTCTCTCTCTCACACACACACACACACACACACACACACAAGATCAAGCTAGGATCCTGGAGGCTTTCCAGTTCTGTTTTGCCAGAGGATAATAAATCATAATTATTATTAGTAATAGTAGAAGTAGAAGTAGTGAAAAAAGATACAATGTTCACCCTAAACATTGTGTGTGTGTGTGTGTGTGTGTGTGTGTGTGTGTGTGTGTGTGTGTGTGTGTGTATGACCTGTGGTCTGAGTGTGTTCCCAGCGTGGTGTGTTTGATCTCAGTGTGGTGCTGCTTTATAGAAAACCCGGCTCCTCTCTCCTGCAATTAACTGTCCAGATGTTCTTCTGCTCTTGCTCTGCACCAATCAACATGCTATACACTCCTCAACACACACACACACACACACACACTCTCTCTCTCTGCAGACTAAACCATATAGATTTATGAGCTCCTGTATGTGTTAGTCTCTGAGTGTTTGATGTACACATGCTGTTTTATTAGAATGAATACTTCCTATAGTGCATGAAACACACACACACACACACACACACACACACACACACACGATCTTCTTTTAAAAGTGTTCCTCAGTAATCAGAGAGTAGGAAGGTGAAACCTGTTTAACTTCCCAACGTATTTGAAGTGTAAAATCGTTTGAAGTGTCTGTGTGCCTGTGTGTGTGTGTGTGTGTGTGTGTGTGTGTGTGTGTGTGTGTGTGTGTGTGTTTCATGCACTGTAATCAGGTGTGTTTAGTGTGAAGAACTGAGAGTGGGCATGAAAAGGCATGTAAACCCTAACAACCACACGGCATTCCTCACTTCCTGACAGAGGGGCGGGGCTTATCATCTTCTCTTATTCTCTAATTCCACATGTCGGCCATCTTTTACCCACAATCCTCTGCAGTCAGGACATTTATTAGTTTAAAGACTAATAATAACTTTTGTTTTTGCTTTGAGAAACTGTTATCAACATTAATGTATTAAATTGATGTTACAAATTAAATACATTTATTAGACAAATTTGCATTTATATTAGAATTTATATATAATATTTTAAAGGTAAAGATTATTTATGTGATTTTAATTGTTTAATTGTTTTAATAAAAAAAGACATTTTATTTTAATTAAATTACATTCTTGATTAAATAAAGACGTGAAGTTACTGTGTGAGGTGGAGGTGAAAGGTGGGGGACGTGGTTAAGGTCCACTGATGGCACTTAACCCTTAATTGGTCAGTGAGGTCCAATAAAACAGTTGCATCTGCCAAATGCCCTAAACAGAAAGGTAAAGTTAATCCTGTGAGGTGGAGGTGAAGCTCATGGTTACTGTGTGGAGGTAAGTTTATGGCAGTAAAAGCTGAGGTCATGATTGCAGGATAGTGAGGTGAGAGAAGACATGTGACAGGTTGATGATCCTCCTTTCAGCAGGCTGAACTTGTTAAGCACTGATCCGTGATGCAGCATGAGCTCCTGCTCCTCCAGCGACCACCTCATGTGTCTATCTGCTGTTTATTTCTCTACTTTATCTCTTCTCCCTCTTTCCTCCTCTCATGATCACGCTCAGCCAAATCGGCTGCCTTGTTTATAAAAAACATCAAAGCAGTTACAACTCATTTCAACTCTTTTATTTTCTCTCCAACACAAACAGTAACATATTAATCACATGACAATGACAGCTCTGTGATGAGCCATCAATCAATCACTGTAATGAGCCATCAATCAATCACTGTGATAAGCCATCAATCAATCACTGTGATGAGCCATCAATCAATCACTGTAATGAGCCATCAATCAATCACTGTGATAAGCCATCAATCAATCACTGTGATGAGCCATCAATCAATCACTGTGATAAGCCATCAATCAATCACTGTGATGAGCCATCAATCAATCACTGTGATGAGCCATCAATCAATCACTGTGATGAGCCATCAATCAATCACTGTGATGAGCCATCAATCAATCACTGTGATGAGCCATCAATCAATCACTGTAATGAGCCATCAATCAATCACTGTGATAAGCCATCAATCAATCACTGTGATGAGCCATCAATCAATCACTGTGATAAGCCATCAATCAATCACTGTGATGAGCCATCAATCAATCACTGTGATAAGCCATCAATCAATCACTGTGATGAGCCATCAATCAATCACTGTGATGAGCCATCAATCAATCACTGTGATGAGCCATCAATCAATCACTGTGATGAGCCATCAATCAATCACTCTGCAATACACAACACTGAAACATGACCTTAAAGGTCCTAATACTGTAACTAACACACTGTAACTCACACACTGTAACTAACACACTGTAACTCACACACTGTAACTAACACACTGTAACTCACACACTGTAACTCACACACTGTAACTAACACACTGTAACTCACACACTGTAACTAACACACTGTAACTCACACACTGTAACTAACACACTGCACTGTAACTCACGCACTGTAACTCACACACTGTACTGTAACTAACGCACTGTAACTCACACACTGTAACTAACACACTGTAACTAACACTGTAACTCACACACTGTAACTCACACACTGCACTGTAACTCACACACTGTAACTAACACACTGTAACTCACACACTGTAACTAACACTGTAACACACACACTGTAACTCACACACTGTAACTCACACACTGTAACTAACACACTGTAACTGACACACTGTAACTAACACTGCAACCAACACACTGTAAATCACACACTGTAACTAACACACTGTAACTGACACACTGTAACTAACACACTGTAACTAACACTGCAACCAACACACTATAACTAACACACTATAACTCACACACTGTAACTCACACACTGTAACTCACACAATGTAACTGACACAATGTAACTGACACAATGTAACTGACACACTGTATCTGATACACTGTGTCTGATACACTGTAACTCAGATCAACAGATTAACCCCAGACTGACATGTCATAGCTCAGATCAAGACATTATGATGAAGATGAAGCTCTGTGTTCGGAAATATATAGAAGGTCATTTCCTGCTGTCCAGACTTTACAGACTACTGGATCTTCTAGGTAATGATTATAATATTATAATCAACAATAAGGCTACTATCATGTCCCACCTCAATCTGTTTGTGTGTAATAGGAAAATAGCTTCATGGCTCATTTTCTGTCCAGCATGGATATGTCGAGTATTATTTATTTTGAATCTGTTCTTTACAATAATACAACTGTTCATTTTGTATCTGTATCTATCATTATGAGTTAGCGCTCAGAATGCAACTGAAACATTGAACATACTGAAGCATAAAAACTGGGCTATAAAAAGCTGAACAATGAAGAGGACTGACACACAAACAGTGATGTGAACAGCTGTGTGTATGCACATAAGGAAATAGTTACATGGCTCATTGAGTGTCCGGAGTGGATGACCGAGTAGTTCAGAAGAAAAGCCACCCCAATGATCTCACGTGTGTTTTGTCTGAACAATCAAGCGGAGCAGAAATGGACTGATGGAATGATACAGGGAGAAATTATGCAGAAGGGAAGCAGCAAACAATGAGTAGTTTCCCACAGTGGGAGCGAGCTGGGCACAGACACACCACGCCTCTGCTATGTCCTGTATAACACAACATCACTCTCATCTCAGAATGTCTCATCATATTGTTATAACCTGGATCTATACCTTATAGTCCTGACCAACATGTCATCAACTTAGCATTTAAGAGCACATATTCAACAACTCATCATCCAGACCATCACTGATAACAGAGCAGCAGTGCCTGAGGCAGCACACTGGTCATTTCCTCTCACTCTCCACAATGAGCAGAGTGGATGTGTGAGGTCACTGGCCCTCATGTCATACCCAGACACCTGCCCCAGGACATCCTCAACTTGTCTCTGGCCCAGGTTACTGTGCCCACATGCCTGAAGACCCCATCATCAAGTTCCACCCTGTTCCACTCACCTCATAGCAGACCTAACACCTACACTGGATTTCCACCAGTTTTCTGGAGATGGAACAGGTTGTCACATCAGGTGGAGGAAGACAGACCCATACGCAGGAAAGCTTCAAATAAATAGGTTTAATAACTTAAATATACACTGAACAGGAACATGGACGAAAACTAAACAGGACAAAGGAAGAGGAAAAACAACATACACTGACGATGATTCCGCGCTGCCATCGGCAACACTGCACGGTTAAATAGACAAGACAATGAACACATAGGGAACAGGTGTGCAGAGAGGGGGAGGGGTAAACAAAGGCGGAGCAGACACGTGACACGAAACGTAAACAAACGCACATGGCCAAAAGTCCGGGCTGAACTGTAACACAGGTCATTTCTACTGCTCTTATTCAGCCCTCACCCAGCTGGACAACACCAAGACATAAGGATGCACATCACTGACTTTAGGTCTGCATCTAACTCAGTCATCCCCACTAAACTGATCACAGAGCGTATTGAACTCAGCATCAGCACCTTTATCTGCAGTTGGACTCTGAACGTCCTCACCAATAGACCTCAGTCTGAAGGTTTGGGAATCACACGTCCTCTTACCCTCATCCTGAACACAGGCGTACCTCAGGGTTGTGTGCTAAGTCCATGGACTTCAATGACTTCATCAAGTACCAGACAATCTCTCATTTTCATCAAAGTGCAGGATGAAGATTTTTGCTGTACTTTATTTGCCGATTGTTATATCTCTATTTACATTTATTTCTTGCTGTACTAAACTCTTGCTTAACTAGAAATAGCTTTGATCATTTATCAGCATAACAGTAGTTTTAATACATCACACACTGAAACCCACCAACAAGGACATGACAAGGAACAGCATGCACTGGTGTGTGTGTGTGTGTGTGTGTGTGTGTGTGTGTGTGAGTGTCAGGGAGAATGCAGATGTTTGCTTTAGCCTAAGCCTGTAATTGTGAATGTGTTGCTACTGGTTAAAGCATCTGAGGGGGATTTCAGTGCAGATGAAACAGACTTATGCTGCAGGTAATTGAGCATGGATAAGGTGTGTGTGTGTCTTTGTGTGTGTGGGTGTGTGTGTATGTCTGTGTGTGAACAAGCCCTTCCTGATCATTTACACAGTGCAATATGTCTCTGTGCTTTAGATTAAACAATCTGGAGCACATAAACACAGATACGACCATCACACCAAGTGTTTAGTGTCCATGAAATCTGAACATCAAAGTCAGAGCAAAAAGTGTGTATGTGGTGTGTGTGTGTGTGTGTGTGTGTGTGTGTGTGTGTGTGTGTATGTGTGTGTGAATAAAGCAGAGCTCATCTTTGAAACATCACTTTAACACACAATGAAAAGAACAGAAAGCTGATCCACCTCCCAGAGTACTCAAACCCTTAGACTGCTGATTCATACACACTACATGCTCTCTGTGTCTTGTGTGTCTGTGTGTCTGTGTGTGAGTGTGTGTCTGTGTGTGTCTGTGTGTGTGTGATTGTTACATATATGAAACACCCACATGCTAAATTTTCATATAAGACCTTAAACACACTCCCTTATTAACTTCTTGTTAATATTACTGTTTTGTGATCATCATCATCATCATCATCATCATCATCATCATCATCATGCCAGATCTGTTCAATGCAATACAGCAACAATATTCAACTGAACAAAAAATGAAACAATTTTAGGGAAAAACGTCTAAAGGAAACTGTTTTTACAGACGTACACATGCTGGGGCTCAGAACGCAGCAGCAGCAGTGCAATGGTTATTACAGCAGTTGTCTACTCTAAACATCACATATACATTACACTGAATCATTCTAACACATACCATTTCTATAGTAACAGATCATTCACAGGGATGTGTACAGCTAACAGTTCTAATAAGCTCATGTCTGAGTGGATCAGAATGATGTATTGTCCAGTGAGCACTAAACTTTTATCCCACTGATACATTCAACTCGAACCTGAAGTCCTGAATACATCGTCTGTGCAATTAACTAATCATTAACTCATTCAAAAATAATTATCACCCACCGGACTGTCAATATCACAGACAAACTTCTCACAATAACAAACCACATGGAAAGATGTTCCTGTCTGATTAGACCAGGCTAGAACTCATTCATTCATTCATTCATCTTCTACCGCTTATCCGAACTACCTCAGGTCACGGGGAGCCTGTGCCTATCTCAGGCGTCATCGGGCATCAAGGCAGGATACACCCTGGACGGAGTGCCAACCCATCGCTGGGCACACACACACACACTCTCATTCACTCACACAATCACACACTACGGACAATTTTCCAGAGATGCCAATCAACCTACCATGCATGTCTTTGAACCGGGGGAGGAAACCGGAGTACCCGGAGGAAACCCCCGAGGCACGGGGAGAACATGCAAACTCCACACACACAAGGTGGAGGCGGGAATCGAACCCCCAACCCTGGAGGTGTGAGGCGAACGTGCTGTGCCTCCCCAATCATTAACTAACTCAAAAATAATTATCACCCACTGGACTGTCAATATCACAGACAAACTTCTCACAATAACAAACCACATGGAAAGATGTTCCTGTCTGATTAGACCAGGCTAGAACTTTTTGAACTAATTCTAATTCATAGGTTTGTGTTAAGTACAAAAAACAAAACAAAGACGTTGTGGTGGCAGCATCACACTATGGAGCTGCTTCTCTTTGGCTGGGATTGGAGCTCCAGTCAGGATAGAGGGAATTGTTCATGGCTCCAAATTCAAACTTCCTGTATGATAACATCCCAAAGCACAAATCCTGGTCAAAGGAACAGCTTCAGAAGAATTAAGGTGTTTTGGAACCAATCAGAGATCGTAAACATCCCACTGAAAACTATTAGAATAAGCTGAAGTTTTTTTTTCCCTTTTTTCTTTTTTTTTTTGTTTTTCACTTGAATTTTGTTGGTTGCTAAATAACACTAAAAGTGTGAAAGAACATAAATATTTACACACACAGAGCTACACACCTGTCGTCCTACACGGTTGTTGTGCAGTCTCATCCGGGCGTGGATGTCTCTGTAGGTCTCTCTGGAGTCCAGGAAGTCTTTAGAGAACTTCTCCCCAAACTCCACATTGGGGCTGCATCCCCCCCACTCCCACTCCTCAACAGCTCCGCCACCATTGGCTCCCCCATGGTCCTCCAGGACACCCCCTCGCTCCTCCATCACGCCGTGGACCATGCCCTTGCCACGGTGGATGGCCTCAAGCTGCAGCCGGTTCAGTTTCTGACGGAAGACCTCTTCGTTTCCACGCCTCTTCTCATCACAGCTGCAGGCCTTCAGTTTCCCCATGGAGCAGGCATTAGAGACGGAGTGTAACACTCCTGCTGCGGCGATAGCATATGCAAACGCACTCTCCCTAAAACCTGGAGTACACACACACAAAATACACACTCAGCTCTTAGAACAAAAATCCTCCTAGTCATACTCGTACTCTGTAATCAATTAAATAAATTACTGATGTAGTGCTAGTTTATGTCAGGACCTCAGAAACCCAGTAAACCTTAAAGCACTGGCACTGGAAACCTCTTCACCACAATACATAAACATCTCCTAGCACCTAACACAGACTGCACACTTTTCTGTTTATTGTCAGTGGATCGTGAGCTGTACACATCCCTCTGAATGAGCCGTTTCCATAGAAACAATAAGGTATCATAGTGAGGACATTAATATAAACCTGCTGTTAAAGAGAATTAATCAACACCTGACCACCAATCAGACTTCAGAACTCAGCAGCACATCTGAGATGAGATGGTTATGAGTTTAAATCCCAAGACTGTGAGAGAATCACTGCTGACCTTCAACCCCTAATGCTCTTAACACTGCATCAGAAGTTCCTTCATGGAAAGAAGAACGTTACTCTTTCAGTAAAAATATAAACTGACATGAAGGTGAATGGTCACAGGTTTAAGAATCTGAATGAACTGGGTTTAAATCCCAGTCCAGACCAGACGAGTTTACAGAAGAATGTTTGTCGCTGCTGTAACAGAAATAACAACAGAGAGTAACCTGTTACAACAGGACCTTTCTGCAGTGTTTGTAGTTTTTATTCATGTTTCTTCATCATTAACTTTATTTACCTGAATATGCTGTTGTGTTTAAAATTCTGGTTTTTTTTTCTACAGACCTGTAAAGTGAGTATCAGTGGAAAACAAATGGCTGAACATTCGCACTTTCCTGCTTTCACATTTAATTAAAGACATTCCTCCAGACACAGTAGTGAAACATTACAGCACTGACTTACTGAACATGCCTTTCTTTTCTTCTCTTTTCTTTACAAGGAATAGAGAGAGAGAGAGAGAGAGAGAGAGAGAGAGAGAGAGAGAGAGAACACAGAGAGAGAGAGAGACAGGTGACCACAGGGGATCGGGAGCAGCTAATGGTCTCAAACAATAATAACCGTAGAGCTCATAAAAGCTGCTTGACTTGCTAAATCACTTTTAAGGGCAGATGGAGAATTAAATAAGGACATGAAAGAGCGACTGAGAGCTAAATAGGCTGCAGTTCCTCAGGCCTGCTGGAATCAAAGGGTTTTAACAAGGGAAAGAGGGAAAGAGTCGCCGCCGCACGTAAAACACTTATTTTTGAACTCGGGGAATGAGAAACACTCGGCTAGATGTGAGGATAAAGTGTGTTTAAGTGACATCAGCCTGCTAAGATGGTGTTCCTCAGCTTTCATCTGCTGTTAGTATACAAGAACCGAGCAAGACATGCTGTGTGATACTGTAGTCTTCTGCATTATCAGAACTGTGTTAAATATTCTATATTTCATATTCTATAATTTGAAGAAAAATGTCCCCTTATTTGAGTGGGCAGCATTTTAACTTAATATTCATATTTACTGCGGATCCCTTTCTCAACACCAACCCTGATCATTCCAGACTAGCTAACAGTCTCACAGAAGAATCTCTTCAGAAGATATTTTAGAATCTCACAGGAGGTTGTTCTCACAGCTTGTTTTCAACCTGCCTGAGTTCTCCACACCACCACACTGCTGCGATCCCTCTACTGGCTTCTGGTAGCTGCACGCATCAGATTCAAAACACTGATGCTGGCCTACAAAGCCAAAACCAGACCATGTCCCTCTTACCTCAAAGCCCTCATCACTCCTCACACTGCACCTCACACCCTCAGATCTACAGCACTGGTTCCACCATCTCTCAGGGTAAGAGGTAAGTTTACTACAAGACTCTTCTCTGTACTGGCACCAAGGTGGTGGAATGAACTTCCCCTAGAGGTCCGGACAGCTGAGTCACTGGATATTTTCAAGCGGCGGTTGAAGACCTACTTATTCAGGAAACACTTCAACTAGCACTTCTTTCCTTGTCTTTTGCATTTAAAAAAAAAAAAAACATTTGACACTTTTTCATTGTAACTCTGAACAAATGTTTTAAACTCATGGTATCTTAAGTACGAAACTTAGTGATCCAGCGTTAATGTATTCAATGTTAGAGATTTAAACACTTATGTACGTCGCTCTGGATAAGGGGGTCTGTCACATGCTGTAAATGTAAATGTAAATGTAAATGTAACAGCTAGCTAAATATCTGGGAATGAGCTCACGATCTACTATACATCATTAGTAAGGAAACATTAGATTACAGTAACTGTGGAGGGATTAGAGCTGATGTCTGAGCTGATCTCTGAACACATATGAATGTGACAGACTCCAGAGATGAGAGAAATAATGAATAGAAAGGACAGTCTTTCTGGGACACTGAGAGACACTGAGGGACACTGAGAGACACTGAGAGACACTGAGGGACACTGAGAGACACTGAGGGACACTGAGAGACAGTGAGGGACACTGAGAGACACTGAGAGACACTGAGGGACACTGAGGGACACTGAGGGACACTGAGAGACACTGAGGGACACTGAGAGACACTGAGGGACACTGAGAGACACTGAGGGACACTGAGAGACACTGAGGGACACTGAGGGACACTGAGGGACACGTTAGCTAACTGATCAGGACTTGAGCAAATATCTGTGGAAAGCTTGTATCTAAGAAAATGTAGGAAAAAGAATATCATTGGAAGCAATAAGAAATAAAAATGTATCAGACAGAACTACTGAGATGTCAGACAACTGGCTAACGCTCGAACAGTTAACGCTGGTCACTGAGCAGCTTCTGAAGCACGGCACGTGAGCTCTTAATAGGGTTCATTCAGAATAATATTTACATCCAGAGCACACAGGTGTGAATTAGCAGAAAAGCTAAAAAAGAAGAACAGCTAATAACTCTGATGAAGTAGGAATGCATTAAAATGAAACATAGGTGATTGAGACCTCAGTGAATGCTAAAAGCGCTCCTTAGAGCACAGAGAAGAAGGTTATTTATAGTTATAGAAACAAGCGATTGACTTTTTACTTGCTTACAACAACAGACATGTTTATAACAGTGCTGAATCGAATTATAGGATTCCCTATAATACAGGCTCCTAACCCCGGGTCTGCAGAACCCTGTCCTACACATTGATGTTCTCCTGCTCTGAGGACGTGCTGTTCATTAGCTGGCGTGTGGTGGAGAAGTCCTGCGGTGGGAACTGTAGTAGCTCTGATCCAGTCTCATTTACATTTATCTGAGTTACATAGCTGAGCAGGTGAGGGTTAGGTGGGGGTCAGGTGAGGGTCAGGTGAGGGTCAGGTGAGGGTCAGGTGAGGGCCAGGTGAGGGTCAGGTGAGGGTCAGGTGAGGGTCAGGCCCTCAAGCTTCTAATCAGTAGCCCCACATCTTACCTGATGAGTTTCACTGACCCTTGATGAAAATGAGGCACTTTTCATATGGGACCTGATATTGTAAAAACATACCTACATCTCTGATGAAAGGAGTGATTCACCTTTTTATTTGCTTTAGTTCACAGTTGTGTTTGCAACGCTTATTGAAACAGAATTTTGGACTTGTGTAAACTTGCAACTCGAACGTGCTGGAATGGAGCATGTGCTCGAATTTTGCAAAAATGTGCCAATGAAATTTATGAAAATGAAACTTTCCTAACTGCAGTAAATAACATTATAGTATGAAGGACACTGCAGTGCAAAACACTGAGACCCTCCCATGAACATGGCTTGGCTGATCGAGTGTATCTGATGTAACCCTTGTGCACACATTCATCCGTGTTGCCGTGCAGAAGGTGCCGGAGTGCCGGGCCTCAGTCTGGGCTCACCGTCAGTCAGAAGGTACGCCGCTTACAGATTGGGACTTGTCCTTTTCAGTAGTGTCTTTTTGCCTCTGCGTCCTGTTTGGTCTGTGTTTAAATAGTGACTAACGAATGTAATAGCTACGAGGTGTGAAGCCGCCAGCCTGTGGAATGCAGTGCATTCAGGAGAGTGCATGTTGAACCACGTGCACCCTCGGGGAGGGGATTTGGTACGAAATACTTGAATGACACTCAGTTATCATTTCAAACCTATTGACCCGATACACACGCACATGCACAAAGAGAAAGAAAATCCCACACACACCGATTCACACGCCAGCTTTTTCATGCTAGGATTCCGCAGGGGCTGGAGGACGGATGGCACTTTACTGCAGGATGCTGTGGAAGACATGGAAATGCTGTTTCAGGCTCCCTCCAGAGCTGATGAGTGCAAATCAATCAAGCGAATAATTTAGAGTGTGAGCCACGGCCGGCTGCACTGATGGCACAGGAAGTGGGAAAACAAATTAAAGTTTGAAGGAAAATGTCACTGCAGGTTACGCAGAACCAACTAAACGGGTTTATGCTGTCGCCCGCTGAGAGTTGGGAAAGTGCTGAAAGCAAATTCACAGTGCACACACACACACACACACACACACACACACACACACACACACACACACACACACACACACACACACCTAGCTGCACAGTGCTGATACTTCTCTCGTATCGTACCTGTGTTAACTCTCCATCCAAACTATCTTGTGCACCCTTAAGCTACCTATACACACACGTTAGCTAGCTACATTAGCAAGATGACTGGATTCCAGGGAATGTGTGTGTTCAGCTGTGGCTTCAGCAGTATGCATTTAGTCATCGCTCTCGCTAGCATCACACGGTAAACTAGTAAATACACGAGTATGCAAATTCACTAGCTATGAAATAGAATAGTTTCAGGACTTTGCTCTTGTGCACAGAGAAAAGTCACACTTCACAAATACACAATTGCTCTACACACACTACAAGATGTCAGCATCAGTGTGCAGATGAAAAACAAATCAATCACAGCTATATAATATATCTTCTGATGATGTAACAATGTTGTGCTGAAGATGAAATCTGAACAGCTGAAGCTGAGAGAAGAAGAGCGCAGCGTGGAAGCTCATGTCCTTCAACACCACCCTCCTACACCCCCATGACTCTGACTTCCTTAGACAGAGCATGTGATGTCTACAGGAGCGCTCGAGAGGTGTGAGACCGAGCCAGCATCCTGATCAGACTCTGATCTGTTTGTGTGGAGTTTGATAGTGACACACAACCTGCGGCTCAGTGTGGGAGTGAGATTAAAGAGTCCCACACATCTACACATCATACAGTGAGGTGATGTGGACATGACTTCACAGTACTTCATCTAATCGCCAAAACAATCCATATTCATCTAGTGAAAGTATCACCTCCTTAATCTATGGACATAATACAGTATGTGTACAGGCAAGATACCTTCATTTACTTTAAACGTGTTAAAGAGTTTAGTCCTCAGCTGGTCTGCTTGTTATTGGACTGTTCTGTTCCTCCAATGTTCATAAACCTAATTAAATCTGACACCTTGCACACGACCACAACTCTTGTCTTTTCTCCATCTTCAGAGGAGGCAATAAAATCTTTCACTTACACGTCACTCAGACATCGTTTTCATGTCTGTTCGACGCCTGTGACACTGGAGACTTTCATGAGGAGCAGGATGGTGAGGCAGTGACCACATTATTCATCATACACTAGGTGAGGTCATGTCTAGCAGCAGTAAGTCAAAGTGACTGGACTTGTAAACTTGAAGACGTTTCTCCTCTCAGGTTCCTCACTGGTTTCCCAGCAGGCTGAGTGAATGAGTCAGCTCACTTTCACGACGTCATGACACTGAGCATACAGTTAGAAGAACCTTAGATGAGCAGAAGACAGGTGGTCAGGAGTGGAGATATCTCAGCAGATCTTCCTGACCACAAGCGCTTCATCAGGTACGGTGCTCCTCAGATGGACTTGTGTCTTGAGTATGTTCCTGGTCAATTCTCTGTTACTCCACACACCTCATAATGATATAACTGGATTGTTTTCATCTTTCATATCACATCATGTCCAACATTGTCTTCAATCTCAAGCGTCTTTTTCTACATTTTGTTTGTATCGCATCTTATCATTTAGATTGTTTTTCTTGTGTACTCTGAAGCAGTCACTGGCAAAAAAAATAAAAAATCCTTCAGGATTTATAAAGTTCGATCTTATCTTTATTATAAATGTGTGTATTATAAGGGCATGGCTTAGCATGAGTAAGTCACATGACCACAACATGTCTGTAATCTCTTTTATGTCCCACAGGATATCTTGTGATCTTTACCAGTTCCCTTGAGATGTTTCTTACCTGGAGTTATTTTTACTGCTTATATAATAAAGTTTAACTCATTTTCCCCGAGTCCTGCACTCACAGCATTACTGACATGACGACTAAGAGTAAAATCCCTGGGAATAATTACATCAACCCACAAACACGTGTAAAACTAATCACACTGAAATAGAATCAGGTTTCTACCCTAGCAGGCATCTGAGTCTCACCTCGGCTGAACACGATGCTCTCGTAAGGAATCTTGTTTCGTGTCTCGAGGCTCGAGCAGTTCCAGCGATGCCCCCTGAACTGGTGCTGACACTCGTGGATGGCGATTTGGATGCCCTGGATGGCCGAGGCTGTGACGTCTGGGTTTCTCATGCACATGTCCATCTGCCTCTTGGTGAGTCCCGGGAGTGTGAGACACACCGTGTTGGCATTGAGGATGGGCTCCATGTGTTTAGACAAACCAATGATGGCATTCGAATCTGCCCTGGAAGAGAAGTGAGGGAGAGGGAAAACTTTCAGTAATCACGAGCAAGAACGTGACAGCTATGAAAAAAGAGATCTCATTAATCTGGCTTATATTCTAAGCTTCCACAGGAGTTGTCGTAGCAACACATCTGAGCACATTGTCGTATACGAGCGCTCATTACATGTGTACAAAATGTTATAAAAAACAATAAAGCTTGTAAGTAAGTACTCATCTGATTTGTACCAATCATTTAGCTCTAGAAGCTACAGTAGATTTATATAAACACGTGTGTCATGTCCTGTGTCATGTCCTGTGTCATGTTGTGTGTCATGTCCTGTGTCATGTCCTGTGTCATGTCCTGTGTCATGTCGTGTGTCATGTTGTGTGTCATGTCCTGTGTCATGTTGTGTGTCATGTCCTGTGTCATGTCCTGTGTCATGTCGTGTGTCATGTCCTGTGTCATGTTGTGTGTCATGTCCTGTGTCATGTCCTGTGTCATGTCCTGTGTCATGTCCTGTGTCATGTTGTGTGTCATGTCCTGTGTCATGTCCTGTGTCAAGTTGTGTGTCATGTCCTGTGTCATGTCGTGTGTCATGTCCTGTGTCATGTCCTGTGTCATGTCATGTCGTGTGTCATGTTGTGTGTCATGTCCTGTGTCATGTCATGTCATGTTGTGTGTCAAGTTGTGTGTCATGTCCTGTGTCATGAGTGTGTCATGTCGTGTGTCATGTTGTGTGTCATGTCCTGTGTCATGTCCTGTGTCATGTCGTGTGTCATGTCCTGTGTCATGTCGTGTGTCATGTCCTGTGTCATGTCCTGTGTCATGTCATGTCATGTCGTGTGTCATGTTATGTGTCATGTCCTGTGTCATGTCCTGTGTCATGTCATGTGTCATGTCCTGTGTCATGTCCTGTGTCATGAGTGTGTCATGTCCTGTGTCATGTCCTGTGTCATGTCCTGTGTCATGTTGTGTGTCATGTCCTGTGTCATGTCCTGTGTCATGTTGTGTGTCATGTCCTGTGTCATGTTGTGTGTCATGTCCTGTGTCATGTCCTGTGTCATGTTGTGTGTCATGTCCTGTGTCATGCCCTGTGTCATGAGTGTGTCATGTCGTGTGTCATGTAATGTGTCATGTCCTGTGTCATGTCCTGTGTCATGTCCTGTGTCATGAGTGTGTCATGTCGTGTGTCATGTCCTGTGTCATGTCCTGTGTCATGTCCTGTGTCATGAGTGTGTCATGTCCTGTGTCATGTCCTGTGTCATGAGTGTGTCATGTCGTGTGTCATGTCGTGTGTCATGTAGTGTGTCATGTCCTGTGTCATGTCCTGTGTCATGAGTGTGTCATGTCCTGTGTCATGTCCTGTGTCATGTCGTGTGTCATGTCGTGTGTCATGAGTGTGAATGCGGGTGTATTAGCTGCTTGATCAATAAACTCTACAAACTCTCTTCATTTATAACTGCGAGGGAAACTTGTTCTGTGTATTTATTCTCATGCTGTTACTTGAGTGTGAGACAGTAACTAAAGACCCACAGGAACTCTGTTCAGTTGTAACATCATCACCACAACTGGAACCAGCTTCAGCCTACACCATAGTGTCTGATTGGTGGTCAGCAGCTCTGACTGTAACTAAGGTTTACATTAATGTTCTCACTCTCTGATACCTTATCGTTTCTATAGCAACAGCTCACAGGGACGTTTTCTAAATGTAAGTAGATGTGTGCGTGAGTATGTGTGTGTGTGTGAGTGTGTGTGTGTATGTGTGTGTGTGTGTGTGTGTGTGTGTGTGTGTGTGTGTGTGTGATGTAATGAAGGAGTCTCCAGTGTGAGCTCTGTGTCTCAGTCAGAGGTGAAGCTGGACCTTCTCTACATCTTCAGGACAGAGGAGTTTACGCTGTCAATAACGTGAGGCTCTGCTATGATGTATGAGGTCCACTTAACTTTAATTGGAGAAAAAAATACATTTTGTTCTGGATTAAATACAAAAGTACATGATTGGCTAAACTCCTCTCTGCATCAGTGTGAGTGCATCAGTTTATTCCTTATTGTGATGAAGTTTCACAAACCAACAGAGAGCATGACGACCTGTAGACGGGTCCAGACCTCGGTTTATACAGTAGTACGGCCACAGTGACTGAACAGCACTTCTGTTTTATATTAATGTGCATGTAAACATGCAGTTTAACAGAGACGTCATTAAAATCTCATCTCTTATTGACGCCGTCATGCCGTACAGCAGCACTGAAGCTCAGCACATGTGGCTCGCACTGCGGGCAATGGGATGTGAAACAGGACCAATTATCTGTGTGTGTGTGTGTGTGTGTGTGTGTGTGTGTGTGTGTGTGTGTGTGTGTGTGTGTGTGTGTGTGTGTTTAACGCCTGGCCACAACACACAGCCACTCACATTGCTCAGGATCTTTGAAGTGGAGTTTAATCTTTGATGTATAATTCCTGTAATTCTGTTATTTATTACATTAGCCCATGTTTTTGGTCTCAGAGCGAGCGCCTGACATCTGCAGGTCATTTCCTACAGCCTTTGTTTGTCTCCACTGTGAGGGAGAACTCACAGCTCCACCAGTTAATGATCAGATCTTCACCAGTAACAACTCTTATACCAGTCTCATTCCACCGGTTAAGAAACTATACAACGATGTAAAAGATCCTCTCTTTAGATATCACTCAGGAATCTGCATGCTCTACATGCTACATCCTCATGCTCTAGACATTTAAGAAGAAAGCATCTAATTGGTCTAAAGGACTTGAAAAAGATTCTAGAGCTTTATTATAACCAAATGGCAGAATAAATAAAAAATGACTAAATCTTCTACCTCAGGACACCTGAAGCTTCTGTCTCATCACTAACCTGTAAAGAGTTCATCAGAGTCCTGTCTGATCTGGAGAGGAATCTTTTCTGGATCAAGAGCTGAATGAAGTTAAAGTTTGTGTAGCAGATGAGTGTTGGGTGTGGGAGTGTTGGGTCAGATTATCCTTTATGAATTAACACCAACACTGAGTAGATTTGATTAATTTGACAAAATAAAATCTCCTCGTTTTACACACGTCACCACGTCGTCACCTCCTTTAGCGCCTCATGGCTTCGTTACGCTGCTCTTGAGTAACTGAGCAGGAACATGTGTTAGTGTGCTGGATCAAGTCTCTGTTCTCTGTGCTGTGATATTAAACAATCCACTGAATAATGAGATCAATACTAGGACTAATCATGCAGCTGTCAGGAACTTCAGAGAGTAAGGTGTATAACGGCAGTCAGCACAGGGGTTTTGGGATCGTTGTGATTGTTTATATAGCCGTCTCGGTCGGGTACCGTCCGGGTCTCAGCCTCACTTCTTGCCCGGTTTGACCCCGTGTTTTGACTCTCGCTACAGAATAAACATAATCATCTTCCACACACAGATCCATATACTGTAGAATAACAGAAACCCCTAAAGCAGCGGCGTTCACACCGAAGAGCTTCAGGAACAAATCATGAGTTTTATCAGTCATTCTATATCGTTGTCTTTGTATAATACTGTATTCCATCAGCTGAAGTCATGTACAGATCAGAATCTGATCCGAAAATCTCTCAGGTTGAAGTTTACAAACAGAACCGGAATCAGAGGAGGAGTTCCTCAGGGTTCAGGGAATTTCTCCTCCAATTATATCACGTTTAAAACTGAGCACTGCTTCGAATCGTTTTGTACCACAGTACGTTTTGTTCTGTGTGTCTAACGGAGTGATCGCAGCTCCACAGCACAGTACAGTGTTTAATGATATGAAAATAAACGTTAATGTTCAGGAGAGATGCCTGCGGTGTGGTGTTGGGGAAAGGTGGGCCTGATAAACCTGAATGAGGAGCAACATGACCAGAAGAATCTGACATGCATCGTTATTTATTAAAGCACAAGAAGAAAAGACTTCAAAATCAGACAAAATAAACAATCCTTAGCTTTTTTTCAAAGCAGTTAGATAAACAAACAAATAAATAAATAAATATTCTCTCATCTGAGCAGTTGGTTGATGTTTTTTTAGCCGCACTGAAGATCAGAGTAACCAACAGTTTTTTGGTGCTCGTACTGAAAGCTCCTGAGTGTAAAGTGACTGAACCTGTTCCATCATCTGGAGCTGCACTTAAACTTAATTGTGTGTTTATTCTGGGCTTGTTTTCATTCAGTGATGATAATAAGTGTGTTATTATTCAGGGCAGCGAAGGTCACGCTGCTGAACACTGACTGCTTCACACTCGCTCTACTTACTCATTTATTCACAAGTGATGAAGGAATAAAAACAACAGAATAATGAAGCAGCATACAGTGAAAAAGCAGACGGTCTTCTGAAACGGAAGTGTAGTGGAAAAAAGAGAGAATGGACAGAATGAGAGAGGAGAGGAGAAGAAGAAAAGGCCAAAATTTTAAGAAAGGATATGTAAAAGAGCATCTCACTGGAGGAGGAGGAGAAGAAGAAGAAGAAGAAGAAGAAGAAGAAGAAGAAGAAGAAGAAGAAGAAGAAGAAGACTGACGAATAAAGACATGGAAGAGAAAAAGACAGAACAAATTTTGAAAGAGTGAGAGAAAAGCAGAAATACAAGATGTAAAGAAGGTCAACAGCCTACGAAGAAGAAGAAGAAGAAGAAGAAGAAGGAGACAGAAAGACAGAATGAGAAGTTTTAATAAGAGATGAAGTGACTAAGAGAATGAGAATAACAAATAAAAAAGAGACAACAAAAAAACAAAGAGAAGAAAAAAAGAAAGGAAAGACAGAAATGGTGTAAAGAAAAAACAATGAATAAAATAGAGGTAAAAGTTAAGGAGAAGAAGAGAGAAGAAATAAACAGAGATGTTAAAAAGGGGAAAAATAAAAGATGGAAAATAACAGAATACATGAAGAGGAGAGGAAGATGGCAAAATGAAGAGGAGGAGGAGATGTAGAGACAGAATAAAAAGAATAAACAATGAAGAAAAAGAGGAGAAGAACTTACTTGTGTAGGAGAACGGAGAGAAGGTGGAAGAGGAGGAACGCTCTCATCCTGAAGCTCTCCATCGAAAAATATAAGAATAAAAAAATAAAAAGTACAAAGTATAAAAAGTGACTGATCCTGTGGAGTGTTCCAGTAGGGTTTCAGCTCCTGCTCCTTAAGATCTGATCACAAGATGTTCCTCAGATGTGGTTCTTCTGTAAGATTGCTGTTGGAGAACTCCAGCTGTGTTCCTGCACGAGATCAGACCTACTGCTGGAGAAGAAAAAGCTGCAGCTCGCCGTCTTTCATTCAACACTTTCGTCCAGGTGAGTTCCTTCTGCACCTTTATGATGTGCGTGTGTTTGTGCGTGTGTGTGTGTGCATGTGTGTGTGTGTGTGTGTGTGGCAAGCAGCTGGTGCAGAATCTGTGTAGGATCACTCTCTTGTGTGAGTGTGTGTGTGCGCGCGTGCGTGTGTGGTGAGCAGCTGGAGGAGAGTATGAGCAGGAAAACTCTCAGTGTGTGTGTGTGTGTGAGTGTATTAGAGTGTGTGTGTGTGTGTGTGTGTGAGAGAGAGAGAGAGAGAGTGTATTAGAGTGTGTGTGTGTGTGTGTGTGTGAGAGAGAGAGAGAGAGTGTATTAGAGTGTGTGTGTGAGAGTGTGTATGAGAGTGTGTGTATGGGGAGTGTACTATGAACCTCGTGCTTGTGTTGATGGTCGCATTCTAAGCCTCGTGTAGTGCATGCAGCTTCTCCAGCCCACATCGTCAAACACACACACACAAACACACACAAACACACACATATAAACACGCCCCCACGTGCACACACACTGGCAGTGCGGGCAGTGACATGCACAGGGAAGAGAGGAAAAACCCCTGCGGAGGAGGTGGTGTTTTCTCTGTGTGTGTGTTTGTGTGTGTGTTTGTGTGTTTGTATATATGTGTGTTTGTTTGTGTGTAAAGTGTTTTATATGTTAATAATTAAATTTCTAATTAATATAATAATGAAAATAATAATAACTTTAATAATTAAAGTTTGAGTACGAAAAGCCAGAAAAACACAGAGAGAGATTAAAAGTGATTTAACTGATTAACACGTAACTAATGAGGTTGGAAACCATGTTAGTGTGTGTGTTAGTGTGTGTGGCTTTTAGTGTGTAATAAAATGTGTTAATGTGTGTGTTAGCATCTGTATTAAGTGTGTGTTAGTGTGTGTGGTTTTTAGTGTGTAATAAAATGTGTTAGTGTGTGTTAGCATCTGTATTAAGTGTGTGTTAGTGTGTGTGGCTTTTAGTGTGTAATAAAATGTGTTAGTGTGTGTTAGCATCTGTATTAAGTGTGTGTTAGTGTGTGTGGCTTTTAGTGTGTAATAAAATGTGTTTGTGTGTGTGTTAGCATTTGTATTAAGTGTGTGTTAGTGTGTGTGGCTTTTAGTGTGTAATAAAATGTGTTAGTGTGTGTTAGCATCTGTATTAAGTGTGTGTTAGTGTGTGTGTTAGTGTGTGTGGCTTTTAGTGTGTAATAAAATGTGTTAGTGTGTGTTAGCATTTGTATTAAGTGTGTGTTAATGTGTGTGTTAGTGTGTGTGGCTTTTAGTGTGTAATAAAATGTGTTAGTGTGTGTTAGCATCTGTATTAAGTGTGTGTTAGTGTGTGTGTTAGTGTGTGTGGCTTTTAGTGTGTAATAAAATGTGTTAGTGTGTGTGTTAGCATCTGTATTAAGTGTGTGTTAGTGTGTGTGTTAGTGTGTGTGGCTTTTAGTGTGTAATAAAATGTGTTAGTGTGTGTGTTAGCATCTGTATTAAGTGTGTGTTAGTGTGTGTGTTAGTGTGTGTGGCTTTTAGTGTGTAATAAAATGTGTTAGTGTGTGTGTTAGCATCTGTATTAAGTGTGTGTTAGTGTGTGTGGCTTTTAATGTGTAATAAAATGTGTTTGTGTGTTAGCATTTGTATTAAGTGTGTGTTAGGGTGTGTGTTACAGTGTAGTAGAATGTGTGTTAACGTGTGTTAAAGTGTGTGTTACACTCCAACACACAATCTTACACACTCTAGCACACACTAACACACACTAACACATTCTAACACACTCTAACATACACTCTAAAATACACTCTAATACACACTCTAACACACTCTAACCTACACCTTAACACACTAACACATTCTATCACACTGTAACACACACTAACATACACTCTGACACAGACTCTAACACACTTTCTAACACACTCTAACACACATTAACACAATCTAACACAATCTAACACACTCTAACACAATCTAACACACACTAACACACTAACACAATCTAACACACTAACACACATTATAACACACTCTAACACACACTAACACACTTCAACACACAATCTTACACATGCTAGCACACACTAACACACTCTAACACACTCTCTAACACACTCTAACATACACCATAACAAACACTCTAACACAATCTAACACACTGTAACATACACTCTAACACACAATCTTACACTCTAGCACACACTAACAGACAATACTGTAACACTCTCTAACACAAAATAACACACTCCAACACACAATCCTACACACTCTAGCACACAATAACACACACTAACACATTCTAACACACTCTAACATACACTCTAAAATACACTGTAATACAACACTCTAACACACACTAACACACTCTAACCCCTGACTAAGGCCCTTAACCCTCTCAGCTCCAGGGGCTCTGCATCTTGACCCTGGGTTCTGACACAAACCTCTGCATCTGGATGTGTGATGAAAGAGTTTCAGTGTGCTGTGATGTGGATGTGACAAATAAAGGCTTTTGTATAATGGTGTTAGTTCCTGTGTTTTAGTGAGTTAGTGTTGAGGAGAAGATGAATGTAGAGTTTTTTGGGCAAATCCAAGACCCTGAGGAGTCTGAGGTCAAGCTGGAGACAGAGGCAGGAGCATCGAGCATCAGATGTCCAGACAGCTTGGAAACACAATGTACCATCAATAAGAGGAGACAGAAGATCTGTGCTGAAATACAGACCATCAGCACACAGTAAAGAGAATAAGCATCAGTGAGACCACTGACTCTGCCCAGAAGCTGCACTGTTGTACACGTTTGTGGTGGTTTCTTTTGCTAGCAGTGGATTCATCACTTCATCTCACCTTCCTTCATCCCAGGTGTGTAAGCAGTATGAAACTCTGTAGCACACTAACACACCAGACAGGTCAAGAAGCTTTCACTGTCATTTCAACAGATATGTTGTGACTCATGTGTAGTGTGTTATAACTGTTAGTACTATTACAGTTTCTGCTCCTCATTAACACTTAACGAGTCCCTAAGCTGCAGAGTTATAGGTGTGTTAGATTACACCATTTATAAAGCAAACAAAACTCAGGACATGTTCTACCTCAAGGTTGAGGTGTGACAACCAATAAAGAGTTCCTATATGATTAAACAAACCTGCATAATAGTGACATAATATCAGCCCAACCCACAGGAGCCATTTACCAGGGTGTGTGTGTCTTTGTATGTGTGTCTGTGTGTGTGTCTGTGTGTGTGTATGTATGTATGTCTGTGTGTGTATGTAAATGTGTCTGTGTGTGTGAGAATGTGTGTGTGTCTGTGTGTGTGCCTGTGTGTGTGTGTGTCTGTGTGTGTATGTATGTATGTCTGTGTGTGTGTGTGTTATAAATACTGTATTTAAAATAATCTGTAATGTAAATAATGACATTATTTCCTCATTGTATGTTGCAGATGATGATTGATTGCTTTGTTTTTAAAGGTCAGACAGATTTTTACAAGTCTTAGTCTTATAACAATCCAACACAGTAGATCATCTTCTAAAGATCAACAATAGGATAACGCTAAACATGCGATGCAGTTGTATATGGGAAAAACAAGTCTACAATAAAAGGAGAGGCTTGTGGGGGAAGGAGGTTAAAGAGCTGGTTTTACACACTTTATTCCAGAATGATTCCCTGAGCTGATCTAATCAGCTCTACTGTTCTCTTCTGGAAGGTTCTCTACTAGATGTTGGATCGTGGTTGTGTGGATTAGTGATCATTCAGATACAGGAACATTAGTTAGATCAGACTCTGATGTTGGGATGTTAAGGAGACTCCAGTTCCAGTTCATCCCAGTGTTGAGTGGTGTTGAGTCACAGTCAGAGATCTTCCACTTTCTCCAAACTTCACCTTAACACCATGTCTTCATGGAGCTGTTCTGTGCTCAGGGACATTGTCATGTTGGAACATAGTTTGTAGTTCCACTGAAGGGAAAACTGGACTTTTACAAACAATTTCAAAGTTACAAACATGAGCTACCAACATGGGTATTGTACAATCTGGATATGCGTCTGAACCCTGCGCCATTAGGAAGTATTTTTATGTTTAAAAGTAATGAGCTGATGGAGTGTCGAATATGAAGTGATTTCTGATTGTATTCTGAGGTTTCTGTGTGGTGTGTGTATTGTGTGTGTATGATGTGTGTGTATGGTGTGTGTATGGTGTGTGTGTATGGTTTGTGTATGTATCGTGTGTGTGGTGTGTGTATGGTATGTGTATGGTGTGTGTGTCTATGGTGTATGTGTGGTGTGTGTATGGTGTGTGTGTGTATGGTGTGTGTGGTGTGTGTATGGTGTGTGTGTATGGTGTGTGTGTGGTGTGTGTATATGGTGTGTGTGCATGGTTTGTGTATGTATCGTGTGTGTATGGTGTGTGTATTGCGTGTGTGTGTATGGTGTTTGTGGTGTGTGTATGGTGTGTGCGTATGGTGTGTGTGTGTATGGTGGGTGTGTGGTGTGTGTATGTATGGTGTGTGTGTGTGTGTGAATGGTGTGTGTATGGTTTGTATGATTTGTCTAAATACCTGATATAATTACAGCCCCTCCCCCACATACATATACAAAGCTACTGCTCTATATGTGATTTGTCTAAATATCTAATTTGAGTAATTACCACCACCACCCCACACACACCCTGCTTACACTGCCACACACATACACTATATATATATATATATATATATATATATATATATATATATATATATATATATATAGATAGATAGATACACACACACACACACACACACACACACACACACATATCTCCCCATATCACTTCAACATAATGAAACATAATTAATGTATATGTAAAAAACATTATAATCTGTATGTTGTTAGTCAAGTTGTGTGAATTTAAACATATATGTGGTAAGAAAATCTGTAAGTTGAATAAAAAGTAGTTTGTATGTAGTAAGTAAATTTATACGTTTCAATAAAGTTGTAAGTACAGATGTAAGTTAAAAATAAAATTGTTATTAAGTTGTTAAAAGTTGTTATTAATTTTAAAGGTAAAGCTTTAAATAAAATCCAAGTTGTAAGGTTTTAAGTAAAGTGGTGATGTCTGCTGTAATTTATGTTCTATATTATACATTTTTTTTTTAAAATGTTAAGTTTAATTTAATTTTAATTGTTTAATTGATTGAACATGTCAGTTATAAATAAAATTCCATGTTGTATGTAAAGACGTAAGTTAAATTTTTACTGTAAAGTTATTTGTTTGTTATAATTCAAGTTGTTTGTTCTACTTTGAAAGTAATGTTGTATGTTTTAAGGTTTTAAAACCTAAATAATTCGTATTTAAAGGTATGTTTTATCATTTAATTAAAGTAAAGTTGAAATTTTTATGTTGATATTAAAGTCTTACTGTATGTTCTGTAGGAAGTTATAGAAGTTGGAAGCAAAGTTGTTCTAGTTCTTTAAAAGTATAAATACCTCCTCAACCTATCTTTTTAACATGCTTATTTTTATTGATCAGTCATCACTCACAGCAATCAGAGTTAATCCTGATTATAGTTTATGTTTCGATCAGAACAGAGCTTTAAACTGGAGTCCTTGTGGTGCTCTGGCTGATTGTTGTCCCACAGACATTAGCAATCATGGCGGGAGAAGAAGGAGGTTGTGTATGAGGGTGATGGCTTTTTGAGAAGCTTGATGTTGTAGACATTGGCTTCTAAAACACAAGAAGGACAGAAGAAACATTTTACGGTTCGAACCTCCCGGCATGAGCGACCTCAGAATGCATTAATCGTACAGTTGATCAAAACAATTAAATGATGGTCTTATAAATGAAAATATTTAGGGATTAAGGTGTGTTTGATTTTATACTTGATTGATATTTGCTATCTTAACAACACAGATTAAAGCCTTTCTGATGGTGCTGAAGGAAAATATTTTCATGGTTTTGATAAAAGCTAGTTAAATTCACGGAAATCAACAGTTACATGTTTGTGTGATGAGCAGGAATGAGCGGATTCCCTTGAGGCATTCCTGTTATAAAATCCTGATAATCACTTTGTTTTTCCCTTTCTATCTTTACTGGCTCAGCTTGTGCATATCTGGCTTCAACAAAACCCTGCAGCTAATTTAATGCCTTCACAACTAGTTCCAGAAGCGATACATTATCCACTGAAGACCTTTTGGTGAAAAGATTCACTTTCCTAACATGCATCACTTCAGGCAGGAAGGATTACTTGTTATTCATACTGTTATCAATGGCTTACATTTGCTCTAAAACAAAAACTTTGAGATTTGAGGACCAGAGGAATTTGATCAAACATGTTTTTATATATTTTTATTGTTGAATAAACCTGAAAAGATCATCGAATCCTGAAAAGTGTATTTTATGTCTAAACACGCGCTATAGTAAAGAAGCTGCTTGTTGTGACAGCACCAGTTTGTCATGAGCGTTTGAGTAATGCTGCTAAGTCTGGGGCTGCTGAGTTCAGGTGCTAACCAAGTGCTCACCTTATTGTTAGGAGAATCTTGATAGTGCCTTGGGCAAGACAGCAAAACTGCCCTAGACTCAGGGTAGGAAGGAAGATCTTTATCCTCCCCGTCATGCAGGGTGACACTAAGCCAATCACCGGCGTCTGCTAGCTCATGTTTCCAGAGTAACTCAGTTTGCTCTCTGCTCGCTGTTCAATAGATGCAGTGATTGGCTTCTCATGTCTCGCAGGAGAAAGCGTTAGGCTTCATCATCTCAGATATATAATTGTTGTGTTAAAGGGATACCGAGCTAGTCCAGAAGAAACATATCAACATTTGGGGTGGATCCACTGTGAAAGAGCAGTTACTATAGAAATGGTAACGTGTTGGAACAAGCGCATTAATATACTTTAAGTAGTTGTTTCAAATTTTAATTAAAAACTTTCTGACCAATCAGAATCCAGAATTCAAGAGCACTGTGGATTAAACTGTTTATCATCTGCTTCCACTATAAACAATCAGACCGTAAAACTATACAAATAATGACTCCATCAACAGTGATGTCATTTTCAGCACAAGATTGAGGAATGTAGAGTTAAACTTACGTTGCAAATATTTGGGATAAATGAGCATGTTGACTGTTACACTGCAGCAATGAGGAATAGATTTAAACTGTGCCAGGAAACCTCCAGTAGCTTTGATATCTATCGCTTAAGAGATAACACCACAAGGCTGCTGGAGCTGATACACTGATAGGTGCCCAAGTACCTGCTCAGCGGTGGTCCGACTCAATTCACACAACACACACAATTACTGTTGCACTCACATCATTACACAAAAGCACTGTTTCCCTAGTTATCAATGCTTTATATTCACCCTCCGGTTCCTGGCATGCAGACTCGTTGTTAATGTGTGTGTGTGTGTGTGTGTGTGTGTGTGAACACACACCTGCCTGCTGTTCCCTCAGAAACATGTACTGGACCGAGCAGGTGATTTATGACTTTAATTAGAGACACCGACTCTGTCAGAACAGGCTTTAACACTGCACTTTATAAACCTTTATGCTGTTAAACACAGAGGCTGAAACAGCTTTAACCCTTTCTCGACCTGCTGGGTGACAAATTCCATGTTATTTTAGCTTCTTTGCATGCGTTGGGTCATAAATCCAGCTAGTTGTTCCATCAACCTACCAAACAATCTGTGGTTGTATCTCACTTAATCCAAAGAATTGATCAAGAATGAAATAAAATCAAAATAAGTAACCCCAACCCCAACACTAACCCCAACCCCAACACCAACCCTAACCTCAACCCTAACCCAGTCCCCTATTCCTATCCTGACCCCTAACCATAACCCAGTCCCCCTCCTGGTCTTGGCCCTGGCTAAACTCTGACTGCCAGTCTGATATCTGGCCCCAACTTGAGTCTAAATCAATATTTAATTATTTCTTATAATTTCTTATATTTTCTTATATGGAAACTTAAGTGTATAAAGGTAATATACTATTTTGAAAAATCAATAGAGTCTGTGCCTGTGCTTCCTCTACTCCTTTTGGAGTAGGGATGAATATCTCCTAAACTAACCCCAACCCCAACCCCAACCCTAACCCCAACCCTAACCCCAACCCTAACCCTAACCCCAACCCCAACCGTGTTAAATATTTTCCCTTCTCCAAATGTTTGTATGTAAAACTGATTAATCGAATACATGCACAGAAGAATCTGATTACTGATCTATATCCAGGTGGATTTATCAATATTCTTACTTCACTTATTGGACTGTGATATTTACAATGAAATAATCAGATAACAGCCAAAATCTGATTATTACTGTGTATGTAAAAGTACTCAACAGCTATATTTACATTCTAATAATCTGATTTATTGGAAAATCAGAATAAAATGTTTTTAGCATTGATATAATGTTTCTTCAATATGATTAGAAAGTGATTAGAGCTTCATCCAGGATCATGAGTTTGTGGTTGTCATGGTAACACTGATACTGTTCAATTTTGTTTTTCAGAGTGATACGATATGAATTTGAAAAGCAATAATGCTGGTTCACACACACACACACACACACACACACACACACAGGGTGTGGCTGTGATTAATAATCTATCATTAACATTTAATCACTAAGTTTGCCAAATGATGGAGGGTGTGGGTTTTTTACACAGAGACAGGAGCAGACGTGGCTCCTGTTAAGGAAGTGCTAGACATGTGTACACACACATACACTCATACACACACACTCACACACACTTTCTGACTACACACACGATTGGGATCTTACACCAAACAACTCACAATGTACTGCAACTCACAGCAAACATAAGTACAGTCAGGTGTGTGTGTGTGTGTGTGTGTGTGTGTGTGTGTGTGTGTGTGTGTGCTGAACATCTGATTCAGTCTGTCTGCTTCTTGTGGCAGGGTAGAGCGAGTGACCTCTATGTGTGTGTCTGTGTGTAATAGAGAGAGAGTTTGTCCACCAGCCCCCTCACATTCCAATGCTTTACATCATCAAAGAAACTTTGGTCCACCACATCAGGCCTGAGCTCTCTCTAACTCTCTCTCTCTCTCTCTCTCTCTCTCTCTCTCTCTCTCTCACACACACACACACACACACACACACACACACACACACACTCTGCTGAGACACTCACTAGTGTGTGTTTCTCTCTGATGAGTCACTTCTTGCTAACCGGGCCACACACTCCCGTTCCTTTCACACATCTCAGGAGAACTGACTGAAGTGTATGTGTTTATTAGTGTGTGTGGATTCATTGTGTTTAATCTTACTCTACTCTACACCCTACACGGTACGAGCGTTAATTGTGTTTACGGCCCTCACGCTGATTCATCTCAATAACACACCCTGAGGTTAAACTGAGGTGCTGTGATATTTTATTTTGGTTTGATGTTGTGTGTAGTGTGAAAATGATTCTAGTCAAAGAATTTTTTTACTGTTTAAACACAAACTTTTGCAAAAATTTCCAGAATATAATTTGCTAATTATCACCAAACATATCTGTGTTCCACTTATATTATGGTCTGCTAATTTTATTTATACTTTTACAGTTATAGAGCTCATGCCCATGAAACCGTAGGTCATAATCAAATACCAGGATGTAGAGTTTAGGAAACAGGAAGTACACCAAAATTAGATGGCCACTTAATTTACTGTTTCCGGACAATGTGAGTAAACAACAAACGAGAGGAGCGTCACATGACCACTGAGTGGCACAGGCAGGGGAAGTGGAGTGAGTGGACATACAGGGAGTGGACATACGTAAGGGTCAGTGTTACTTTTGGAGGCAAGTGGACAGAAAGATAGATTGCCAAAACATTTGGAGGCAAGTGGAGACGAGCATGTGACATCATCCGAATACTCCTGAGGAAGTTCCCCTCATTGTGCTGAGTGTTTTGATATATCACACGCCCATTTTGTGCAAATTTTTTTATTTTCACGTGACATCATGTGACATCATCAGAATACACGTGAGGAAGTTCCTCTCATTGTTCTGAGTGTTTTGATATGTCACATGTTCATGTTGTAAAAAATGTTATGGAAATGTTATGGGCTACTAACCAGAAGGTTGTGAGTTCAGATAAAGGAACTGGTGCACTGGTATTTGTCTCAACATCATGTTTGACAATAATGTGTATTATTATTATTATAACCTTTATTTTACCAGGAAAGAAGCACATTGAAAATCTCTTTTACAAGAGCGTCCTGGCCAAGACTAACAGATGCGAGCACGTTTGAGTTTAACAAATAACATCCAACAATACATAAACATACACACACACACACACACACACACACACAAGCAAATCCATCAAATTTCAATATCAATAAAAATCTAATTAAAACACCTACAGCCCGATGTTTCATTCTCCAAATCATGTAAAAGTTTTTTAAAGATGTCCAACTGAACCAGTGTCCTCAGATTTAATGCACTTTGCAAACAATTCCAGACAGAGGGAGCAGAAAATTTAAATGCCTTTTTCCCACATTCAGTACGTACCACTGGAACAGAAAGTCAAAATAATTCTTGTGACCTGAGGCTATAGCTACAAGCAAACTTTTTACAGATGTATGTACAAAGATATGATGGAAGTAAACCCAGGATAGATTTATATATAAAAACATGGCAGTGTTTTTGTCTTCAGATGGACAGCGCAGACCAGCCAACCCGAGCATACAACACACAGTGATGAGTGAGGGTTTTAAGATTTGTTATAAACCTCAATGCACCATGATAAACAGTATCAATAGCATGTAAACACTGTGAAGAAGCATGCATATATATAACATCACCGTAATCCAGTACAGACATAAAAGTCGCTTCAACAAGCCTCTTTTTTGCCTCAAAGGAAAGACAGGTTTTGATTCTAAAATAAAAACCCAATTTTACTTTCAATCTTTTCACCAGTTGCTCGACATGAGGGCCAAAGGAGAGAGCGTCATCAATTAAAATCCCCAGATACCTATATTGAGACACAAACTCAATTTCTAAACCTTGAGACGTAGTAATAGGCAGAAGGTTGTTCTTTGAGATTGGTTTGGATTTAGAAAACAACATGAATTTTGTTTTATCAACATTTAAAACTAATTTTAATTTAAACAAATTACGCTGAACAAAATCAAATGCAAACTGTAACTGCGAATGAGCCTGATTTGGTGTGGATGCAGAACTATAAATAACTGTATCATCTGCATAATAATGAAACTTTACATTATGGACATTATGATCAATATTATTTATATACATAGTAAATAGAAGTGGTAACATTGAGTGAACCAGATATAAAACCTTCTGCCTGTACACATTGCGTTCTGTTTGAAAGATAGTTATTAAACCAACCAATTGTATGTTTAGATAATCCAATATCCATAAGTCTTTGTATCAGTATAGTATGATCCACAGTATCAAATGCTTGATCAATGATCAAATGATAGATCAATGAATAAAGCAGCACAGTGTTCCTTATTATCAACAGATTCAATAAGATCATTTAAAACCTTTAAGGCTGCCGTAGTTGTGCTATGTTGTTTTCTAAAACCAGATTTTTGGTTCTAAAATCAGTCTGAAAATCTTGAAAATCAGACATGATATTATTAAAAGACAAAAATTCTTTTAATTGATTGTTGACAAATGTTTTGAGGACTTTGGCCAAGACTGACAGTTTGGAAACGGGTCGATAATTATTTGGGTGTGTGGGATCTCCACCTTTAAACAGGGGAAGGACAAAAGCTGATTTCCATATAACTGGAATTTCATTCAAGTCAAGTGACAGGTTAAAAATATAAGACAGAGGTGGGGCAATAAAATCAGCTGCTAGCTTTAACAAGTAGGGTTCTAAATTATCAGGACCTGCCGATTTCGAAGCATCTAAAGATTTAAGGGCTTTCCACACTTCAGAGACTGTAATTGGTGAAAAGTTGAAAGATTGACCAGACAATACGCTCTCCGACTGAACAGTCAAAGGGTTCACATGAGCATCATTAACTGAATCAAACAAAAAACCAGAAGCTATGAAGTGTTCATTAAAACAATTAAGCATATTTACTTTATCAATAATTATATCCGATTATTGATGATGGAAGTTCAACACCTTTACTATTTTTAGTTAATGATTTAACACTTTTCCAAAATTTTGTTGAATTATTTAAATTGTTAGATGTTTGTGTAAGAAAATGTTCAGCTTTAGCTTTTCTGACTGCAACCGTGCATGCATTACGTAGTCGCCTGAAATCAAGCCAGTCTGAATTTAGATCGGTTTTTCTAGCTTTTGCCCATGCCAGGTTTCGCTCATGAAGCATATTTGATAAAGAATGAGAAAACCATGCATTATTCCGACCCTTGACCCCGTATCTTTTGAGAGGAGCATGTTTGTTGACTAAAGCAGAAAGATTTGTATTAAAAAAAATCCCAGGCTATTTCAAGGTCAGGAATTAAATGTAATTTTTTTAATTAAAATTTAATTAGATTATGTGTAATCTAACCCTAGTATTGTACATCACAAATTCCACTTTAGATTTCTTTCATCTCCACACTCTCACCATGTGGGAAGCAGAATCATTTCATCTTTCCTAAGTAACCTTCCAGCTTTCCTCCTGCAAATAATGAACAGATCCTACTCTCTGGAGTTTCAGTTAGCCAATTAATGATAAATATCGCAAGTTGTCTAAACATTTAAAAGAGAAATATTATCAAGAACATAAACTAACAGCATGCAAAAATGCTGTACTGATTTATTTCTGATTAAAATGTATCTGCATCTTGTATTGTTTGGTGCACCTGCATTTAGTAAGACGCCCAATCACATGTTCATGAGTGATGGGATCATAATAGCTTTTTGGACACCATGAACCATCTCTCTGACATTTATTAGTGCTGAGTTCGTGTCAGAAACCCTTTTCTGATGTACTTTACTAGATCCAGTTTTGACTATCAGACATAGCCAAAGCTAGGAGTGTGTTCTGGGTTTGCACAGAAAACACTCTCTTGTTAGACACTTACTTAAGTTAGTAAATAATCACTTGTTAAATCATATGTAATACAGAAGGAATGATTCAGAACATGCATGATATTGTGATCCATGATCCTTAACATGGGTGTAATATTTTAATAGAAGTGCAATAATGTGATGAAAGGGTTAAAATGTACAGTATGTGTGTTGCAGTACACAGAAAACAGTAAACACACCACATCACAGTACACAAGCCAAAATGGAGACAAGATGTGTTGAGTTTATTGGACTAACAGTGAAACGAATTACTGAGTTTTAACAAACAAAGGGACATTTACTGCATTTCTTTAACTCTACAGTGTTATTGCTGAAGTTGTTGTTGTTGTTGTTGTTGTTGTTGTTGTTGTTATTGAAGCTGTGTAAAGTTTTTGGAAAGAGTGAGTCATGTTACTTCACAATGGCATTATGGTGAAATGTCTGTGTAGAAAATGTCAGTTAAATGATGATTGTCATGACATTTAGATGTTAGACACTTACAGTAAGACCTGTACACACTAGACTGTGACTAACACAATTTCAGACACATTTTAATGAGCTGACAAATAAATCATCCAATTCCACAGAATCTCAAACACATGACTATTCAAATGTCATGTGTCTCACACACTGTATATAGTCTCATCACATGACTATACAAATGTCATTTCTCTCACACACTGTCATGTCTCTCTCATCACATGACTATACAAATGTCATGTGTCTCACACACTGTATATAGTCTCATCACATGACTATACAAATGTACACAACACAGTTTTATGTAAAAATTATAATGTTTAAAAGGAAGAAAATGAATGTATCTGTAATCCTGCCAGTTAAAATGATTAAAACAACCACTAACTCGATCAGCAAACATGTTAAATGGTTATAAATAGATCTGTAATCAGAGGGTGGAGTGATCAGGGTTCTGTCCACACTGACCACTGCTTTATCTACTGCACAGTAAAGGCCATAAAAACTATAGACTCCTCTCTGTGTTGTGGTCAAAGAAGAGCTTCTGCTCTCTAACAACAAACAACGAGAACAAGGAGCATCATCCTGCAGGTCATTCAGGTCTCAACCAAACCAACACTTAGACCTGGTCCTTTTATGGTCCTTTTCTGTCCCTGACTTCCATATCAGATTTTGCACGGCACCAAAACTACACATGATCTTCACTCATACGAGTCATAATGTAACTCTTGCCACCAATCCGCATCCATATATACAGTAGTACACTTATATTTCTCAATATATATTTTTCCCTTTGCTACCTCACTCACTCTCACTCATCTTCTACCGCTTATCTGAACTACCTCGGGTCACGGGGAGCCTGTGCCTATCTCAGGCGTCATTGGGCATCAAGGCAGGATACACCCTGGACGGAGTGCCAACCCATCACAGGGCACACACACACACACTCTCATTCACTCACACAATCACACACTACGGACAATTTTCCAGAGATGCCAATCAACTTACCATGCATGTCTTTGGACCGGGGGAGGAAACCGGAGTACCCGGAGGAAACCCCCGAGGCACAGGGAGAACATGCAAACTCCACACACACACACCCCCCCCTTGCTACAGGCAAATTGTATTATAATTCTATTTCTATAATACACACATTAGTAGCATGTCATACTGTGTATGTTTGGGTGTGTATGTATATATATATATATATCTGAACCTGTAATTTCATGGTGACTATAAAGTTAGGACTGTGGTTCACACGTACCTTTAATGACACTTCATTCACATGAGTTCTAGCTTGTTACAGTTCCTATAATCTCTTTATTTTAATATCAGCCAGTAATTCAGCTTTAATACTCATTAATTATAAGGAATGTTTATAATCAATTATTTAATAGAACCATAAAGATCACAAGAGTTCCACTTGTAGGATCCCATACTGCAGCTCAGCCTGTGTGTGTGTTAAATATACCAGTATGTGTATCACAGTGCGTTGTGGTGGATGTGTAGCTCAGCGGCAGTGGTGGTGGTGGAGGTGGAGCTGGTGTTATGGTGATGGTGGACGTGCACACAGCTGTGCTGCTGATGTTTCCAGCAGGCGAGCGTGAGGATGCAATGGTCGCTTGAGGTCAGTCGGTGTGGTGTGTGTGTGTGTTTGTACAGGGAGGGAGGAACACACCCTCACTGCGGCTTCTCCTGAACTCTACACACACGGGAATATTAAAGAGCCGCTCGGAGCTCGGCTTCACTGCTGCAGCTTACTGGCCGATCCGGAGCCAGATACGACCGCAGCTCTGAGCACTCGTTCATTCTGTACTACTGAGACATCAAATCTCATCAAAACAAGTTCCACCACAACACATGTGTACTTCATAGTCTGTGTGTGTGTGTGTGTGTGCGTGTGTGTGTATGTGTGTGTATGTGTGTGTGTGTGCGTGTGTGCGTGTGTGTGTATGTGTGTGTGTGTGTGTATGTGTGTGTGTGTTTGTGTGTGTGTGTATGTTTGTGTGTGTATGTTTGTATGTGTGTGTGTGTGTGTGTGTGTGTGTGTGTGTTTACCAGTTGTTGTGTTTTTTTAATTTTATTTGACCCCAAAACTGTGCACTAACATTCTGGACTCTTATATTTTCTAATTTGATGTCACCTCATGTACTTTATACACTACTTGGTAAACTTAATTATTCTTCCTCAGCTTTTTCTCCTTCTCAGTTAGATATCACTCCACACCTCATCTTCTTCTGTCCCTTTTCTCTCAGTTGGTCAGAAAAAGCAGAGCCGTCTAAATACATTTATCTCATCAGTTGGTGCTGGTCTTCAGTAGAAATTCTGTCTGTCCACTGACTGGACCTCCTACTTCTTCTTCTAAGACGTGAACCTTCCTAAGAAGACCATTGTGGAGTTCAGTAATAAGTTGTGGTTTACTGAAGAAGTGAACCTGCTCAGATCCAGTGAGGACCAGACCTGCAGATATGTCAACGGTAGGATTTGCACTGTATGAAACAGCAATTCAACATGGAACCTGGAGCAGTGAAGGCCAGATATAGGGAACAGCTGGAGATTTTGTGAAAGACAACAATGGGGCTGTCAGGGCTGTGACTTTGAGCAGAAACCCCACAAGCTCCTGCCTCTCTCTATCTGGCAGAACCAGTTTAAGCCAAATTCAACTAAAGGTCATATCTTCTCATTTTCAGGAAAAACTTGACTGGATAGATTGATGTCAGCTTGATCTCACAGCATGAACAGTTTACAAACATATTGTCTGCATCACAGACTACAAAAACAGAGAAGCACATCAGTGTCAAGCTCAGACTTCACACAGAGTTCAGTTGAATGCAACAGTAGTACCATCATGGAACCCTTCATACATGTCCTACTTCTACATCAACATCATCTCTCATCACTCCTGAACATCACAACACAGAGCATCATCAAAACCATCACATATGCAGATGACACAACCTTTGAGTATCACCTGCACCAAAGTTACAGAACCTACCTACAGAAGTAGGTAGAACCTACCTACAGAAGTAGGTAGAACCTACCTACAGAAGTAGGTAGAACCTACCTACAGAAGTAGGTAGAACCTACCTACAGAAGTAAAACATCTAACAGGATGGTGTGCTCAACACAAGCATGACCTTAATGCTGACTTCCTCAAGCATCCCTCTACCTGACCATCAACAACTCCAAGGCTGGATCCTTTCAGTTTTCTGAGGATCACCATCACCCTCTTGATGAGTTCAATGAGCCAACAAAAACACTATCCTGAAGAAATCGTAGCAAAGACAGATCTTGTTGCACCAGCTCAGCTCAGTGAGTCTCCTCAGTCATTATGGAGCGTGAGCTCACTACCTTCATCACAGTTTGTATCTTCAGTCCAGAGTGCAGTGTGTAAGCAGAGTCCATCACTGGCTGAACCACACCACACCAGCACAGCTTCTGTCTGGACTTGTGTTAAGACACTACAGTTTATAGCAGCTCTTAGTGTTCAAGCTCTCTGGACTCCACACCTCCACCCATCAAAGACATGCCCCACTTCATCACACCATCAGTCGCATTTGTGTTCCAGTCTCTCTCTCTCTCAGAAACGTTGTCAGGCCTGAGCGAAAGCTGAGAGAAAGCTGAGAGAAGTTTTTACTCACTGACATCTGGAGAGCAGGTGTGTGTGTGTCAGAGGCCACAGTGAGGGATGGAGATGAACTCCCTCTACAGGATACACAGCACCGTCACACACCACCGTCAAACACCACCATCACACACCACCACCATCACACACCACTATCAAACACCACCATCACACACCACCATCAAACACCACCACCATCACACACCACTATTAAACACCACCATCGCACACCACCACCATCACAGACCA